>NC_080724.1:10387500-10687500 GCF_019097595.1 Hemibagrus wyckioides
TATCTTTCCCTCTCTGGAACCTTCTTTCTGTCTCTCTCTCTTCCTCTCTCATCTATCTCTCGCTCTCATTCTTTATATATTCTGTGTATCTATGTCTGACTCTCTTTTCTCTCTCTTCCTCCTTCCTCCTTGTGCTCTCTCTCTCTATCTCTCTATCTCTCTCTCTCTCTCTCTCTCCTTTTTCCATCTCCTTTCTCTCAATGTTTGTCTTTCATTCTCTTTCTTTGTGCCTGTTTGTATCTCTCTCTCTCTCTCTCTTGTCCCTATTTGTTTCTGTCTCTCCTTTTTCCTCTCTGTTTTCCCCTGTATCTATCTCACATTTCATCTCTCTCTCTCTGTCTCTCTCAGGGATCTGACTGCAGAAGATCAGATTGCTCTACTGAAGTCCAGTGCTATCGAGATCATCATGTTGCGCTCCAACCAGTCCTTCAGTTTGGACGACATGAGCTGGAGCTGTGGAGGACCCGACTTTAAATACTGTATTAATGACGTCACCAAGGGTGAGAGAACCTAGTCCACACAATCCACACAGTCTACACTGCCACACTGTCCACACAATCCACACAGTCTACACTGCCACACTGTCCACACAATCCACACAGTCTACACTGTCCACACAATCCACACAGTCTACACTGCCACACAATCCACACAGTCTACACTGCCACACTGTCCACACAATCCACACAGTCTACACTGCCACACTGTCCACACAATCCACACAGTCTACACTGCCACACTGTCCACACAATCCATACAGTCTACACAGTCTACACAGTCTACACTGCCACACTGTCCACACAATCCACACAGTCTACACAGTCCACACTGCCACACTGTCCACTCAATCCACACAGTCTACACCGTCTACACAGTCTACACTGCCACACTGTCCACACAATCCACACAGTCTACACAGTCTACACTGCCACACAATCCACACAGTCTACACTGCCACACTGTCCACACAATCCACACAGTCTACACAGTCTACACTGCCACACAATCCACACAATCCACACAGTCTACACAGTCTACACAGTCCACACTGCCACACTGTCCACACAATCCACACAGTCTACACAGTCTACACTGCCACACAATCCACACAATCCACACAGTCTACACAGTCTACACAGTCTACACAGTCCACACTGCCACACTGTCTACACAATCCACACAGTCCACACTGCTACACAGTCCACACTGTCCACAGAGTCCATCAACATGATCACTTACACACCCTGGCATTTCATATTCATATACAACATATTCTTTCTTTCTTTCTTTCTTTCTTTCTTTCTTTCTTTCTTTCTTTCTTTCTTTCTTTCTCTCTTTCTCTTTCTTTCTTTCTTTCTTTCTTTCTTTCTTTCTTTCTTTCTTTCTTTCTTTCTTTCTTTCTTCCTTCCTTCCTTCCTTCCTTTTATCCTGTTTGTTCTCTTTTATCTTTCCCACATTTATTTTCGGTGTCAGTTCCTTTGCTGAGATCAGGGTAACGTGTGTGCCTGAGTGTTTTTATCATTACAGGTGATTATGTTGGTGTTATTAGGTGTGATGTATGCAGGACTCGTCTTATTCACTGCTGTTATTGATGTTATTAGCAGCTCCTAACACACATTTCCATTTTTATTAGTGTAGAATAACGTCATGTTTGAGACACGTGTCCTGTGTGTGTGTGTGTTTGTGTGTGTGTGTGTTTGCACTGCAGCTGGTCACACTCTGGAGCTGCTGGAGCCGCTTGTGAAGTTTCAGGTGGGGCTGAAAAAACTCAACATGCATGAAGAGGAACACGTGCTGCTAATGGCCATCTGTCTCCTATCTCCAGGTGCGTTTCTATCTATCTATCTATCTATCTATCTATCTATCTATCTATCTATCTATCTATCTATCTATCTATCTATCTATCTATCTATCTATCTATCTGTCTGTCTGTCTGTCTGTCTGTCTGTCTGTCTGTCTGTCTCTGTCTGTTTTTCCCACTTTTTCATCATTCATTCCTATTTAACATCCCTCCTTTCCTTTCCTTTCCTTTCCTTTCCTTTCCTTTCCTTTCTTCCTATCTCCCTTCCTCCCTCCCTCCCTTTCTCCCTCCCTCCCTCCTTCTTTCCTTTCCTTTCCTTTCCTTTCCTTTCCTGTCCTTTCCTTTCCTTTCCCTTGCTCCCTCCATCCCTCCCTCTCTCTCTCTCTCTCACTCTCACATTGTCTTTGTCACTCTGTCTGTCTTCTCTCTCTCACTCTCTCTCTCTTTCTCTGACCTTCTACCTCCGTTTCTTACTCTCTATCACTCTCTCTCTCTCTCGCTCTGTACTTCCACTCAGATCGTCCCGGCGTGCAGGACCACGTCCGTATTGAGTCGATGCAGGAGCGTTTGTGTGAGACACTGCAGGCGTATATCCGTGTGAATCACCCGGGTGGCCGGCTGCTCTACGCCAAGATGATCCAGAAGCTGGCTGACCTGCGCAGCCTGAACGAGGAGCACTCCAAGCAGTACCGCTCGCTGTCCTTCCAGCCCGAGCACAGCATGCAGCTCACACCGCTCGTGCTTGAGGTGTTTGGGAGTGAGGTGTCCTAGCGGCCAGGATGTAGAGGTGTCCCACAGTGCCAGTCCAGCGCAGGGGCATGAGGGAGGAGGGAGGGGGGAGGTCAAGAACATGGGGCAGAGGTGGACCAGAGGACATCTGGAGGAGTACTATTACAGCAGACTGTGTGTGCATGTGTGTGTGTGTGTGCATGTGTGTGTGTGTGTGTGTGTGTGTGAGAGAGAGAAAGAGAGAGAGAGAGAGTGTACGTTTGTGTCTCCAGGGCAGGAGTGTGCCAGGGGATGTCTGGTATCCCGTTTTGGGAAATTTGTAGAGATGTGTGTGTGTGTGTGTGTGTGTGTGTGGGTATGGAGGGTCACACATGTTTAAGTCCAGAGTATGGGAAGCTAAAGGGAATATTAAGAATGTACTTTATGCATATATATGAACAGAAATATAAGTATAAGCTAATATCTATATTTAAGAGAGATACTTTCTACTAAATCGAAGCATACGGCTGAGCATTGTAAAATAGGACTAGCAGGCCTCTTTGGTTTGAGCGAGTGTGTGTGCGTGCTTGTGCGGAAAGATGTGTTTTGTTGTGTATATGAAAGAAAAGGACACTAACAAGCAGGCACATACACTGAATGAAGTGCAGGGGCGATTTATTTTTGATGTTTGTATAGATAAGATATTTAATGACCACAAGAGAGCGAGCCCACCAGTACACACAAGCGATAATCTGCTAATAACAGGCTAATTACCATGATCTAGTTATTGACAGTTGTGTGATTGGTTACTTTCAAGCACTGTCCATCGCTAGACTGTTCATAATCAACACAAAAGTGCCAAAGGATTGTAGACTTTTGTTTTTTAAAGAAAGTCTGTCATTTTAATGAAATTTTCTTCAAATATTATTTTAGATATTGTTTCAATTTCAAAGATAATTTTTAGGAAAAACTCCAATTTGCCCTGATGTGATTTTGTTTCTTTGTATAAAAAAAAAAAAAGCCATGATTCGACTCATGATTCCATTCCGGAATTCATTTCGAAACAGAAAGTCAGGGTGATTTGAAGGTCTTGACTGATTTACACACTAGCCAATAGCGTCGATACACACGCCTGCTACATCTATACAAACTTCATAGTCTCTTGGCAAAATAGCTAAATATGGAGAACAGTGAAGTGAAGAGGTTAGCCTTTTAAACTCACCTTGTACCTCACCTTGTACAAGGTCGTCAGCCATCAAATAACTGCTGACTTCCGATTTTATTTCCCCCATAAATTCCACCTTCGTCAAAAAAAAGAATAAACACCAACCACTTCTCTCTTTTTTCGCTTTGAAAAGGGAATAGTGTGTAGAATGACACAAAGTTAAAAACCTCACAGACTAACCAGGTTTGCTGCTAAAGAGCTGCTACTGTAGAGAAAGACATGCCCGATCCTCCAGGGGTGGGACATATAGCTTCTAGGAAGTATTTAATTGATAGTAGTACAGGATGAGTCATCAAAAAAATGAACGTTGTTCATTTGTTTTGAGATATTATATATAGTTTAGCTAAACATTTTACGTTTCTCAAGAAATGATGCAGAGTGAACGTGATTAATTCACATAGTATTAACATAACATATTAACCTGTTCTGTTCAATACTATAGTGTCACTGTGACGTTACGTAGTATGACTATAAGTACGACGTATGGCATTTGTCGTGGAAATAGTTTAGCAGTCACGTGCTTGTTATATAACGCTAACGTCATGGGTTCAAGTCCCAGCTCAGGTATGAGCTCGCGCTTTGAACGTATTCACAAAATCCACACTCAAATCATGTTGGATGAATGAAAACGATTTGTTTTTATGTTTTCTCAATTCAGTCACGTGGAATCGATGTATTTGAAATAAATGAAATAGACGTTTCTTTTGTACTTAGTGTACTGTCTATAACACTAAGACCAGTAAAAAAAAAAAAGTAAAATAAAAACCACCCTAATGTGATGTCATGGCCACTTTAAAAGCATACAGGGCAAAGACTCTAAAAAAAATGATGTTGCGATACTTTTTTAAATTTTTTTTTATTCGCCATGTGTCAGGTCTGTCAATCAGTTCGATTAGGGAATACACAGAGAGCTAATCCTTAGTTTACATTATTGAAGTATTATTATGGCACGCCAGTTTACGGATTTGTGCCACTCTCTTGTGGTCGTACATTGTAAATACCACTTTTATTATTCCTGTACATATTAAGTCTAATGAAAACAAGCATAGGCAAGTACTAAGATGATTCATTAGTTCAAAAGACGCTTGGGAGAAATATGCAAATATGATATTTTCCTATTATTTGCGCTCTTGTTTTTGTTTTGTTTTTTTCTTCTTCGTCTCTCTGAGGTGACAATAAGCTTTCACGACTTTATCTATTCACGATGTTAGGTGTGAATTCATCATTTGCTCTTACTTTAATCATTATGATCGTTCTTATTATTATGGTTCAGTTTTGTACACATGTGGACAACCAGATATCCCAAATCAAGAGATCTGTTGTTGTTTTTTTTGTTTGTTTGTTTTGTTTTTTTGTTGTTTTTTTTTCAACAAGACATCTCAAACCATAGTCTTGCTGCTGCACAAAGCCTTGCTAGAACTCTCAGAACTCTTTTGGGGAAGAGACAGGAACATCACTTCTGTCCTCACCACGAATGCTGCCTGAAACCAGTCAATCAGCGGGGACGTAGACTGACCGTAAAGCCCCCATGTGTATATCTATACTAAAAAAATATACCGTTACACCCGCACGCCTCCTTTTACGCCTATACTTCTGCCGTAATACCGTTGCCTCATGTGTGAGACTCTTCGAAGCTTTAACTGCTCTGTGGAATAAACGGAAACAGGAGGAATGATGGTGTCTGGCTGCTACAGGACGGAGCTGTGATTATTTTTTCTCCAGCTCCTCTGTCCGGAAATCTTTTGTGTTTAAAAACTGTTTCACGAGAATGCAAAGCTGGAACGAAGTAGCTGTGATGTTCTGCGACTGGAACGTTTTGTTCTTTGTGAGGTACAACCAGGAGCTTTGGTGTGGATTGTTTGCGGAGATGGACACGCACCTGACTCCCTTGACTGACACTGAGACATTGGGACGTCAGCGCCATCTAGTGGACTGGATTAATCCACACGTACTGTGTACATTCTACTATCTAGAAATTTAAGCTTAAATCCCGGATTCTTTGTAATGACTAAAGGAGCATGTGCTTTGTCATCCAGCGCTGTGAAAGGATATACACCGAAATGGCTGCTGTTTCTACGTACAGACATCTTTCACCTTTTCAGACCCGGCCTCGTTGCCTCTGTAGACTTACAGAACTCACGAACAGCCGGGATAATTCTCTCAGATACTGAACAAGGGAAACACACACACACACATATACACACACACACACACAAATTTTCAGGACTATATTCACCATGGTTTCAGCAGGGAAGAGTTAATCTAAGCTCAAGGGTGCTTTCACACTTTGCATGTTTTTTTCCCCCACCATAAAAACCCATAATTCATAGGGATTTCTATCATTATACCCTAAACTGTTTCTTGCTAACATGACAAAAAGATTTTTTTTGTCTTATTAAGTCGAATAATAAGGCCAACTGGTTATAGCTGTTATACCAGAAGGAATTAACTTACCTGTAAATGGATAAAAAGTGCTAAAATTGTAATCGTTAGCAAATTGCTGAAGAGAAATGAAGTGTTTTAGAGCATGTCTTGCATTCTTTACTTGTATTTGCTCAATAACAAGAATAGTTTTTCACCAGCATTTTCTTGCGACCTGCTTGGTCAGGAAAAAAAACAGCACTCAATTTTGAAATGTTTAACCTCTGTAGTGAGCAAAACACTTTCTTCGAAAGCATCTCATTTCTTGCGCTACATTTAAAATGTGGAGGAAAAAAAGCTAAGTGAGAAAGCACCCTAAGAACGGATCCAAAACGTATGCATCTGGCACACGAGGGTTTCCCCCTGCTTATTTTTTAAAGGTGTAGTTCGTGATTTTGTTTGAAGTTCGCTGAATCAAGGTATTTTGAAGGTCTGGTTTTCAGTATTTCCTCCAAAAAGTAACGACCCCAAGCTCCTTATACTAGAACGTCTGAATGATTGTTACCCGGCAAGTTAAGAAAGCAGACATGTAGAAATCTTGAGCTCTTTGGTGGTCCATGAAGCAGAATTGTTCACATTTCAAAATCACAGGCCATACCTTTAATAGTTTGGCTGCGGTATTTACTGGTGAAGCACCTGAAAGCAAAACCCGACGTGTGTGTGTGTGTGTCAGCATTGAGAACCTTTTTTGAGCGTCACCATTTGTACGCTATTCCTTTCAGAATCGTCATAAGCTAGAGGAAGGGGTTAGGGTTCATTACTGAATTACTGGCTTCTACGTTCATATGCTAACAAGACTGGTTGTTGTTGTTATTATTATATGAGTGAAATGGGGCTAGGAAGAGAAAGGGTTCATCGATCGAACAGATTTTAAGGTTTCGCTGGATTGTACAAGCTAACCTGTCCATAACGTGGTGTAGAATTAGAAACTGAGAAAGAAATCTGCTTGAGTTGCGTCTAGTGGTTTGGTCAGAGCAGACGAAGAGAGCAGAGGACTCGGAAATCTGGTTGTTTTAGGGTTTATGGAGACACGCCGACAGGTGCCGTTTTTAACCAAAATGATCTACCTCTCCCATCCGCACATGTATTCAGTACACGATTGTGTTTTTTTTAATTTTTTTTATTTAAAAGAATTCAAACACACACACAAACTCAAACACACACACTAATCTCTTTCTTATTTATTCCTCTCCAACTTAAATGCTGGACTGTTTACCTCAAGCCTATAGTTAAGGAGGTGCTCCACCTTCTGCCAGTTGACTAAACCCTGTTTCCTTACATTCTCTGTATAGCTTGGCAATGCAAACAGTTTTTCAGCTGGTGTTTCGCCGTGTGAATTCAGAGACTCATTTAACTACTCGAACGCTACTCGCAGTCAGTATTAGCTTTCTCTGGTGCCAACTGGCGAAGCATCGACAACCAAACCGACTATGCTAATTGTGCTAGCTAGGCTATTTGCATGTTTCTGCGAACGATGTGCTGCGTCCTCTAAATGGACGACGTGTTTAAGCTCAGTGTCTCTGGTGTTACTGCTTTGCAGCCTCTGGGGAAACGTTTCTTTCAGGTGGTTAAAGGGTCTGGGCGCCGGCTTGAACGGTTTCTCCACGCTGCTCCGTCTGTCTGTTTCTCTCTAATCACACATTCTGTTATATAACCCTACGTTCATGCTAGCAAGCGACAGACAAACGTTCGTTTTCTCTTTGTGATTTTAGCAACAGGGTGACAGCATGAGATTTTAAATTGAGGTTTTCTCAATTCTATGCAAATTTGATATAACATGATAACGTGGCAAATACAAATGACTCGACTGGCTAGAACAATTCCAAGAATTCATTTATATACTGCAATTTATTTATTAATTATAAATACCATTTTTCTTAAACGGTCATTTAAAATCTCATATTAAATGTCTAGAGAGACATTATGAAGCAAAATAAAGACGTATTAGAGATCGTCGGTGTCTTCGGTCAGTGTAAACGAAGCTTGAAGCACAAAACCCAGTATGTGACATTTGAATTAAACCACCAGCGATTCATGCATTATATAACTTGTATTCCGTTTCTCGTCGGATCACAGGACAGCCAGACTTGTCGTCTGCTAGCATGTACGTAGAGCTAAGACAGATATCGCCTTGTGTTCGGTTATGCAGTTAAGCAGAAAAGCAAGGAAACATTTCAAACCTCATGTCTACCAAACTTACTCTGATTGTATTTATCGTTCACTCACACCTTGACGGATTCATTCGGTCGTCATGGCATTGCTGCTCTCCTTTTTGGAGGCTTCCTTGCTGGTTCAATCCTCCTCTGCTACCTCCGTAAAATGTTGGTTTTCACACATACACACACATACACACACATGCACACACAACAACCACCTATCAGCAGTCTTGCCTGTAACATGCTCATGTTTACGTCTCTCTCTTTCTTTCTCTCTCTCTCGCTCGCTCTCTCTTTCTCTCTCTCTATCCGTCTTTGGAATCGTGTCATTACGATTGTTCTCTTTTATCTGCATCTGATCAGATTTCTTATTTTTTATTTTTTGGACATGTACACGCTAGCTCAGTTACAGTACCTCTGTGTGCCTAAAACCCAAAGCCTTAGTGTTTACACTAAGCCTTAGTGTTGACGCTCCCACATAGGAGAGTGTCAGGGTTAAAGTGGTGAGTCCTAATGCAAGAAAAAGTGCAGGCCAGGTCCAAAAAAAGGTTCTGCTATTGTGTTTCATTAAACATATAAACCTGCACTCCAGAGAAAGACTGGAACCACTGTCTCTAGAGTTCGTGGAATTCCCAGCCGATTGTTCTAGAACTATTCTTCTTTGCGGGTTCTAGAATTGGGGAGTACAAAATGTTGAGGGCTCTATAGTTCTGTAGACCTGGTTGAGTCTAGATTATGGTTTTATACTGATGCATCGCTATCAATGCTTGTATTGTGTGTCTCATAAATGTAGAATTTGCTTTAATGTCATTATCCGATACCAGGTGATACACAGAGTGTCGTGACACACGTGGACATTTCATGAGCGCCACATTGGCAAACGCTGGCTAGCTGAAAAAAAAAGCAAATATAATGTTTTTGAAAGTCAGCCATCGTTCCTTGACAACGAGGAATTCAGAACAAAACCCAGCTCTTCACATCATCTCTGATGCTTGTCATATACGTGTGCTGTCCATGGCTGGTATTTAAACCCGTCCACAATTGTATTAATAATACTAAGCATTGGTATCGATGAATCCTAAAGGAAACAGCAATGGGTCCAGAGCCAAAACTCGGGAAGGAAAGCTTACGAAGGAAAGCTGCAGATCCACACACTCGTCTCAGACAGACATGTGGAAAGACCTGGAGTCAGCTGCCTTACTTTCTTTTGGTCTTTTTTTACATTTTCAACTTATTTTCCTCAAAGCTGTGTGCATTAGGTCTGTCTGATACATCACACACACACACACACACACACACACATACACACATATATATATATATATATATATATATATATATATATATATATATATATATATATAGATAGATAGATAGATAGATATATAGATATATATATATATACATACATACACTGTATATTGTACAGCTGCATGTGCATTCTCTCAGGTACAAAGCTGAGCATGGTTTTATTATCATTTTTAAGTAGAATAGTCAAAACAATATATAGAAATTGTTCAAAGGTTTTCTTACTTACTCATATTCATGCTGCCAATAAGAAATACCATGCGTTCATGATGCAACCAAGATCAGATATGCAATTTGTAAAACTTGCCGCACATCGGATTAATCGTGATTTTTACGACTCAGGCTTCAAAATGATAAACATACAGAGACATAAACAAAACCATATATATTTGTATTACTGTTGTAGCACTTTTTCAGGATGTGGTCATATGTACATTGTTGGAAATGTCACATCAATCGCGTGTTTTAGTGCGGAGCTTGACCCACTTCTGTCTGAGACCGATTCACTGGCGATTCAGGTGGGCTCTGACTGGTCAGGTTTTTCCCTCGACCTTTTTGCATCAGCATGTGTACAGGACACAGAACTGTACATACAATAAACTAGTGCCTACTGCCACACTGAACCGTCCAGATTTGTAATAAACTCTCAGCATTCAGAAATTCAAGGAAACGTCCGATTTGTCAGACTCAAGATCCTAGCTCATACACTTTCAGAAAAAAGTCTATTAAACTGTACTTTTCCTTGTCACTGTACTTGTATCCTTAAAGGTACACCTTTTATATGTGTACCTTTGTATTAAGTACTCAAAAAAGCTAATTATAGATACAGACGTGATCCTGTTAATCTCTATCAACATTACTATATTATAGTGTGCTGATACACACTAAAGATGCACACTACCAGCCAAGTGATGATCAAAAGTACAGTTTAGCACTGTGTTTTATTCAGAGTGTGTATAACCAGCATGTCGAAGTGAACCGTTTCCTGGATTTCCTAATTACTCTGAGAGGGAAATGCCTGACTTTTGAGTTCCACCTGGACCAGTTGTGGGTGATGTGGATTTTAGTGGACCATTCCTAGCTTTCCAAAATACAGCTTCACTTTGGAACACTTTGGAATTCGCTGGATTCTCCAGGAATGGCTCTAAAATGTGTGGTTAAGGAATTATTAAATAATCAAGGTCATTGATGGGGGGGGGGTGTATGTGAACCATAATAAAGATGATTAAAATGTAACCAGATGGATGAATGCCTGGCCAAAAAAATAGCAGATTGATGCTGAAATTTAAAATTAAAGACAAAAATTCTGAATGAATTCCCAATGAATATTGCAGCTGTATCATTTACAAATAATGAGAAGAACTGAGATTCCTGCAAATATCTTCAGAACACGGAAACAGGTGATGAGAAGCCCTTGAGAAGAACAGAAGTGTTGAGTGGAGGTTTAGACCACATTGTGCCTTGACAAATGGAGCTGAGCGATCAAGGTTTGGTTCAGATAATTGACCAGATCTGCCAGAAAGCCATTGATATGATTTCAAGAGAGGTGTGTAACCCACAAATGCTTGGGTTTTCCCGAGCCTACCTTGTAAGTAACTTTGGATAAGAGCGGTGACTATACGAAACAAGGAAACGTGTTATCTGAAAGTTCTACAGCAAAACAAAAAGATCGAGCAAGTCTTGATCACAGTCCTGCTTAAATACAGGTTGTATGTATACATAGGTCATATAGTGCATTTTAAATCTTAAAATATTCAATAGTAAAAGATGTTCATGTCCTCAAAAACAGTGTAGGATCGATGAGCAACAAAAAGCATCGGTTGAATCTGAGGTTCCCACAATTTCTAAATATAAGGGTTCACATGCACATGCGTCACCATCACTGACCTTTAGTTTTAACTTCTCTATTAAGTTTAAAAAATATATGCAATTTATTTATTTCCTCCTAGGAAAAGAGGAAGATTTTGAACCACATTTTAGAATGTGTTTCTGCAGAAATCCAGGGGGAAATCCAAAAAGGTTCACAACTCTCACTTTTTTTCTGATGCCTGTAAAGCTAACTCATATAAGTGCAACCATGTAATCTCATCTCATGTATATCTACAATCCCAAACTACTCGACATTAAGCTAAAACACTCATACAGAGCTCATGTCCAATAATATGCAGTCTTGAACCGCTAGGCCTCAGCTTAACGTTGTAAAGATCATTGTTCATCTGCGAATCAGTTAGTAATGCCATATTTCCCTAGATTTTGTCCTGTCCATTTTGTGTTGATGACTCTGCTACTTTCCCGAAAGTCGCTTCATTTTAACTTCTATTTTGTGCTTTGTATGTAGTAAAAGACATGTTTGGAGAAAATAAACAGCTGTATATAGTGATGCTAAAAGTGTGGAGTTTATTGTGTGAATTGATTCATTGTCCAGTGAAGGAAAATAAAAGTGACATTTTATTATGTGTGCACTACCCATGTCCACACTCCCTCACACACAATTTACCATCACTGATCTTGATGTTTTGGGGAAGTGCAAGGAAAATGGAGAACCTGGAGGAAACCTACATGGCACAAGGAACATGAAATAATCCACACAGACAGTAACCTGAGTTCGAGATTGATGTATGGACCCTAGAGCTGTGAGAAAGCGATGCTAGTGGCTAAAACACTGTGCCACACATTGATTATGCACAATGAGAAGGAATACATGAAATACTTTTAATTGGCAGAAGAAATTCATATAGAATCACCATAAAATTCCTAAATTGTATGGATTTGTAATCATAAAATGATGTTTCCGCTTACAAGAAGTTTGTAAACGAATGCTATAATATTAAACAGATATGTTTCAGTTATAGTTTGAAACGTAAACACTCCACCCTACAGAGGCAAACGTTCACAGATAGAGAACACAATTTTAATAGTGTACATTTTTACCAGGCTTAAAATTCTCCCATGAAATAGCTTGAGAACCATGATATTTTGAGACAGGATGTCAGACCGATGGATTGTTGAAGAGCTTGACTGATTATATACCACATCCTTGCCAGTTAAAACAATCCTGACATTAGTTTAGCAAACTAGCTAAACATGGAGAAGAGCGAAGCGAGCTTGCTAACATTAACCAGGACGATGAGATATTGTGAGATGATATAAAGGAGAGCTGGATAGTTAAGAGATATCTGATGCCTCTGAATGGTAGATGGATTAGGAGATATCTGATACCTCGGAATGGTAGGTTTATTATTCCTTTTAAATATTAAACTATTTCATAAAATCCATAGTATTATTTACACATATAAAGACAAAATCAGAAGGTTTTTGAACAGCAGCAAGCCATTCTGGCATTGAACAGCCCCAAGTCCCCAAGACCACACTCCACACAAGTAGAAAAAATTAAAATGGAGAAAAAATGTTTAGTATACATATTTGTTCTATATCCTTTGTGTTTTTCTTGATATATCATGTTGATGTTCACAGCTTTAAGGGACAGGTAGAAAAAGCTCTGAAATACCGACTGGTGTGTTGATGAAGTGCTGCCTAAAATAAACATGTTTATCTTTTAACTCATTTATGATTTAGGACTCAAGAATCAATTGGGATTAAAGTGAATGAGGGTATGTTGGAAAACATGTTTACGTGTAGGCCCCGCCCAAACCGGAAGTGGCGAAATGCTTAAGGGGCGCCTGGCGCGAGTGGAGAGGATACTATTGCTTGTTTTTTTTATTTTTCTCCCCGAACATTATGTACGTAATAAATATACAAGACATCGTCGTTAATGAGATATAGTTACAGGAAGCCGTTACAGTTTTTCCCCATACAGTGCTTCCTGTCATGTAGCCGCGTGCACGTTTTAAGAAGTCAGCCGCGGGAAAGTTTGTTCGCCTTTTAGCTTCTTCCTAAGTATCCGAGCTAACAGAATAGCAAGAGAAAAGTGTCCCAGTGCCTCAAAACACGCAGAAAACCTGGACTCTGCGGGGGTTTTTTAAAATTTGTTTTCTTTGAGCAATATTCCTGTCGGAGGAAGAAGAAAACAGCTGTGTGCAAAAACATTCTCTAGATTTCTCTTCGGCTGTTTCCAGGAGGTGAGCATGGCTTTGTTCATTGTTGGACACGTTGCTGTTGCAAAGGTTTAAACACTTTTTTAAAAAAATGCATTATATAATCATGCTTAGGAAAAACATATCTAAGCGAAGTTTGCAGTTGCATTATGTAATGTTAAGTGATGTGCATTTTGTTTGTAGCACGTGCTCTGGTCCTGTGAAGAAAGAAAAAAAATAAATGCATTCATTTATTAAACTGAAATGTCCCGAAAGGTCTACCGATGGTTTTCTCTTGGGTTTCTGTCTATTGCACCTTTTGTGAAATGTGCAAAAATGCTGCGAGAATTTTATAAACACACTTCCAAAGGAAGGTGTGCGCCCGGAAGTGCTTCTTTGGGATCTTCCGGTCTGGTGCTTGTTTTCTCGTTTGTTCTTATTCTTAAATCAGTGTCAGTTGTGTGGAGTCTGAGCAAAAGCTTATCCGCGTTAGTTTGGGGGTTTTAGTTTGATCAGTGTTATATCTGTCTAGTTTTATGTTGGGTTATTTACTACTAAAGCAAGCTCTCTCTCTCTCTCTCTCTCTCTCTATATATATATATACATATATACATACATACATACATATATATATGTATATATGAGAGAGAGAGAAACAGAAACATTTTCACATGTTTGTGTGAGAAATACTGTGCCACCATAGAATGAACTGGGGGCTCAATTTATTTGAGTGACGTCTGCATGACGTAACTAGTGATGAGAAATTTATTAACAGATGGAGATGTATTTTTCCTTAAATACACCTTTCACTTCTGCAGGGAACCGCGAGTCTCAGCTCGAGCTAGTCTCTGTTTGGACTTTCATGTACTTCATGTGTCTGGGTTTCCTCCAGGTTCGCAAGTTTCGTCGATTTAGTAAACCTAAATTGTTCCTAGTTGTTAACGTTTGTGCGTCTATGTTCTGTGATGCGTCTCAGCCAGGGTGTATACCTAGATGCCATATCCACCACAACCCTGACCAAGCTAAAATGGTCCTGAATATGAATCCTGAATAGGAAATGATAACTTCTTGTCTTTATTGCTTGCTTATTACCCGTCTATGATTACATCACTGTCGAGCAGAGAGAGATGCAAAAGAAGTGGGACAGTGGTCACAGAGAAGGCAGAATATTTTGTTCAGTGAATTATTTTCAAATGTACATTCTCAATAATTAGTTGTTGTTTTTTGTCTTTCTAGCTGCCATGTCTATGAGGTTCAAGTCAGAGGCTGAACCGATAGCTATAACCAGTGCAGCTCAGCGTAAGTCTGAAGTAAAGCAGGTGAAAAAGCCTCTGAAATCGCTGGTGGACCCCTTGCTGCTGGCGCCAGAGCTGCTTGCTGGGTTGGGGCAGTACGTATGCAGCGTGTGTGGCGACACGTTTGCGTCTCTGGCCCAATTGGCCAGACACGTGCAGTTCCACGATCGCGACCGGCCATTTCCATGCGCCGTTTGCGGCAAGCGCTTCCTAAGCCGCAGCCACCACGACGAACACCAGCGAGTGCACACGGGGGAGCGGCCGTTCCCCTGCGATCGCTGCGAGCGCTCCTTCACCACCCACCACAACCGCAAACGCCACCAGCTGATCCATGACAAGGAGGAGGCATACCGTTGCACCGTGTGTGGCGTGCTCTTCTGCCAGGACCACCAGCTCGGCAACCTCAGTGGCATCATCCGCGTGCTCAAGCAGCAAGAAGGCACAAAAACACGGCGCAATGTGGGACTCAAAACTAAGATCAAGCTCGAACCAGGTTCTACAAACGAACAGGAGGAAAATGTCAAAAAGAAGCATAAACAGCAGCATTCCCATTTTGAAGAAGACTATTCCCGTTTTCCTCAGCAAGAAGACAGAACCTCATTCCATGCTGACGTCCTGCAGGTTCCTAACAAGAAAGAGCCACATGTTTCTGAAGCGTTGCACAGAGCAAGTCCAAGGATAAAGAAGATTGCCTATGACATGGAGGTTATCCTGTAACCACTGGTTACTGACATTAAGCCCTGTCCTGCATATTGTAGTGTTTTCCCTGCTTCCAACACACCTATGCAGCTAATTAAAGCGATTGAACTGAGTGTGTCGGACTAGCAGAACACTAATATGTGCAGGACAGCAGGTTCTCCAGGACCAGGGCTGGTGCTTTACAGCGGTGCTTATGATGATGAATGTCTGGTGCATCGTAATTCTCCAAAATGGGATAAAAACGGTGATTAATACAAAAGCAAGATAAACATTTAGCTGTATCATTATTTGCTTGTATTGAAAATGACTAAACTTTATACAATACTTCAACGCTGTGACACAAATATAAATGAATTGACTGACTACAATTCATCTCGTTTTTTTTTCACCCACATTTTTACAACACTGATCATTTTGATTTCATACTTATTACCTTTGTATTTGCTTTTTCTTTTCTTACACACATGAAACGGATCTTATTTCTCCAAAATAATGTGTGACATACTAATGTTTAGTTAAATTGACTTATTATATCTTGCACAGAATTCCATATTCAGCTACTATGATCGATATGCCAAGGCCGCCAAGTGTGATATCATGTAGAACTCTGACATATCAAAATAAATTCAGTTTATATCACAGGTATGTGTTTCTCATTTCACAAAGGCATTCTCAAATCTGATGATGGCTCCTGCACCTGTTCTTCATATAGTAGGAAATGTAATAATCAGCAGTTGCAGTAACACTCAATCCTTTTTTAGGTGACTTATGGTGACTTCTTAATATAGCATTAACCACAGTATAGGCCACAACACCCTCTAACTGTACACAATCCAACTCAACTTATCACAAAAGAAAAGAAAAAAAGTGTATTTTTGCTTCCCTCGTTCCCTAGCTTATCAAAAACAAGAGAAAACAGAACGTGTATATTGTATAATATTTACAGAGAAAATATGTACAACAGAGCAGTCAAACACGAAGGGCTTGGCTAAAAAGGTCAGAGGATAATAATTGTGAGTGGGAACGTGACGTAGTCAGGGGGTGGGTCTGGGAAAAATAGGAAACGGACACGAAAGAGACCCAACCTACCACCGACATAGACATAAATAACTATGGCATAAATCTCAGTATACAAGAACGTGAATTGAACCCATGAGCACTATATAACGCAGTGAGGAAGATGGTGAAGAAAAGCTTCTTTTTGTTGTCAGTTTGTAAAAATCACTTTTAAAACAAAGATGTTTGGAGTTTGCGAAATAAAAAAGAAACAAGCTTGTAGGGGCTCGCTAGGTTATAGTGCTCTTGCAAAGACATATGATAGTATCAAACCTTACTACTTGGAAACTTCACCCAACCTCACATGACTTGCTTATAGATAGCACGATCCGTAATATGATGAGGCAAGAATACTTGTAAATTTAACACAAACTCATTTTTGTGTGAATGGTCACCTAATAGAACACACATGTGGTCTAAAAATATTATAAAGGAGTTGCGCATGGAGGAGTATTTTGGCAATCTCTAGGGTTTTGCCTGTTATGCATTTTTTTGTTTATTTGTTCATGGTTTGTGGTTTGTGTAGGCTTGTGGATAATGGCATCTGTATGATTTTATGCTTTGTGCTACTGCCGCATGATTGGTTGATCAGATTGTGGCATAAATAAGTAGATGTTCCTATTAAACTGGACGCTGAGTGTACATTTAAATCTCGTTTGTGACAATGCACGTATTGTGTCACTAGATGGCACTCTAACATCTTTAAATCACTCAATTGAAGTGATTTTTTTTTTCTCCTATAAAAGCTCGCTAAAGCTCACATTTCAGAAACGCACATCACCGCCACTTTATATTGAGGAGTTCAGTAAGGGACCGTCTACAAATTGCATGACCTAGGCAACTATGTAGAATTGTCCCACGATTACAGTCGTCTACTTTGTAAGATATCTGCTGTATTGCACTTTTCGGTTACAGTATGAATGAATATTACACAGAAGTCCTACAGAGTACTAATAATCTAGATATTGAGATTTAGGGATAGATGTGGCAATGGCATGTAAGACTCACAAGAATTGCAAAGTTACATTACCATTCATTACTGTATGAGAACTGTAGAAAATTGTATTATTTTTTATAGCATTATATTTTGCACACAAAAATATAAAAAACAGAAATTCAATATCATTTACAAAGTCAATAATAATAATAATAATAATAATAGCCGAGCGCACATAATATTGAAGTATTTCATTCAGTTTTAATGATTTTGTAAATGAGTGATTACACGTTTAAAACTCACTGTGCCATGTCACATTCTATCAGTAAAACAGAAATAAAATTCTTATCAAAGACAAGGCACGAGGCAACGTTTTTTAAAATGATAACTGCTTGATGGAATGAGATAAATATATAAAGCAATTTGTATACACTATTATATGCAATTATTTATATGCACTTAGTGCATTATTCACATCAAGTAAAAATGTTTACATGTAATTTATAATTAATGTTTTTGTTTGTTTGTTTAACTAGATTTTGTTTTTGGCAAAGTGATTTTATTATATATTTATAAATATACATACATATATATACATACATACATATATATATATAGGAATAACACATGTAACAGAAAAGTGAATACATTACAGTCTATTAATGTATAAATTACAGAAACTCAATTTTAAAAATGTTAATACTTTAAATTTTGTCCGGAAGTGAAATTCTATTCTGTATTCTATAGACTATAGTTAAAACACCAGCTGCCTGTGTATGAAAATGTACCTACGAACACACTTTCCTAATTTTATTTGTATATTCAAATATTGCCGTTAACCTGCAGCCGATAAAGTCTCTGAGTCAGACTCTAAGTTGCATAGTACTGCACCAGGTGTTTCCCCCATCCTGCTAGGGGATTTACATTTTTATATTACAATTTTTCTCCGCATTTATGCTACCAACCTATTATGACCGCATTTTGTAAGACTGTCATTATTGAACTTTCTGATCTGGTGGCAACATACAGATGACGTCTTTTCAAATCCGTTGCAAGCTATTATTCCAGCTAGTAATTTCATTTAACTTTGAAATCATTATTTTTTATTTTATATCTATTTATCCTATTTTATATATATTTCATGTTTTGTTTGTTTGTTTATTTATAGTTTTAGAGGTTTTTTTTATCCAAATGTGTTGCAGCATACACTTAAACTTATTGTAAATATGGTTAACTACACTGCCCATTATGCCAAATGACGTTGTTTAATGCCCTATTGCTTACTTGATAATTACTAGTTGATAGGCGTCTTCACTGGGAACCTCTACCCCTCTATGTTTGTACAGCTGATTCACTGGCTCAGACCTACCTCTTCCTGAAACAATCAATCTAGCTCTTGTTTTCCATGTTTTAAATGTATTGTTGTATGTTGTTTGTTGGCAAAAAAAAAAAAGGGTTTTTAGGCTGATGGTATCCTAAGTCTGTGACCTATTGAACCAGTATTAATGTATTCATTGATAGACCTCAAAGCACTTTTGTATGTTGCTCTGAATAAGTGCATCTGCCAAATGCCAAAAAATGTAAATGTGTTTCTGCATATTTCTGCAGACTCCACTGGGCCTTTGGAAGTGTTTAGATGTGTGTCTGAGATCTGGAGGATGCTCGCGTACTTCTTCACTTGTAGAGGTGGAGGTTTGTGTCAGTGTGTCTTTTAGTAATGTCAGGTAAAACAGCTACCATTGGCATTGTATAAATAGTGACGTTACCACTCCGTATTTTAACTGTTAGAGTTATATTGTGAAAGTTGTTAGTTGCCTGATGTTGCCTGATTGTTATAATAGGTTGGTCTAACAGAATTTAATATACACTACCAGCCAAAAGTTTGGACACACCTTTTAATTAAATGTTTTTTGTTTATTTTCTACATTCTAGAACAATACTGGAGATTTCAAAACTATGAAATAACACACATGGACTTAAGTAATCCATATGTAATGACAACAAAAAACAGTTTCAGTTGTTATTTTAAGACACGAAGGTCAGGTGTTCTGGAATAGTTCTTGCAAGAACAGTATTGTAAAGTGCATTTGCAAAACCCATCAAGCACCATGATGAAACTGGCTCACATGAAGACCATCCCAGTAAAATTTGCCAAAATTTACCTCTGCTGCAGAGGGAAAGTTCATTTAGAGTTACCAGCCTCAGAAATCACCAATTAACAGCACCTCAGATTAGAGCCGTTATGAAGGCTTTACAGAGCATCAGTAGCAGACATACCTCAATATCAACTGTTCAAACGAGATTATTGTGTATTTCGGCCGCCTTCAGCATTGTTTTACAATGTAGAAAGAAATAAACATCAGGAAAGACCATGGAATTAGAAAATGTGTCCAAACTTTTGACTGGTAGTGTACATTATTAACTAATTTGAATGAAATGTACTATTTTTGTTTTTTGCAGGTTTTATTAAACTCTCAGTGCAGGAGACTGAACCAGCAGGTCTCCAAAGCTCAGTGTGTCCCTTCTTCTGAACAACTCCTCTGTCATGAACTGCCCGAAATGGATATATCTCCCTGAAAGATACATTTATAGACTTTAAATAAAGAAAATGATTTTTCTGTATGTGTATTTCTTCTCAAGGTTTATGCACCAACCTTATGTTGAGTGACATATAATATTTTGTGAATGAACCTAAAGCAACTATACCTATAATGAATACATACAAATAAAATAAAACACATAACGTATCCAGTATATAATGTTTACAGTAAATTCATAAACCCAATAGTATATAAGTATATGAATACATTTTAGCATGTGTAGTGTATTTAAATCTATATCTATAGTACAACTTGGCACTAAACAATAAAAACCCCTATTCACTCATCACAATAAAAAACACGAAATAAAATGCGTTGCACCGAGCTTACGAGCTTATCACACGTCACTGTAATATAATGCCAGGAAAGCGCAATTAATTATGATAGTCAAGATTAGATCGTATAATTTAACCAGACGCATGATGTGTTTTTTTCTTTATGCAATTGCATATACTTTTGTTAACCGATAAGTAGCACTCTAGGAACTCCAAACGCATTTTCCAGAATTTGGCGGTGTAAAAGCCTGTTATAAATAAAACTACTGATACAACATGAATGTCATGTAAACACACCATCAGCATGGCTGTAGTGCATTATAAATCATATTGTAATATAAAGATAGGGAACACTTTTCCTAGCCCTCCAGGAATAACTGTGACTTCACTGAAATACAGACTGTTCTATAGCTGCAACTTCACCAGTATCACTTTCGTGCATTTAGTGCAGATGAAAACTATTTATTGCTTTTTATTGATGGCTATGACACAGTTGCACATGAGAAAGTTATTATTATTATTTTATTTCGTTTTTTTTCTATAATGTTATTGCTGTTTATGATTGAGTATTTTAAGGTTTGTTTTGCATTTTGTTAGATTTAATTATTGTATATGTTTGAACAGTTGTTGTATATTATAAATTAATTAAATTTCTCGATTAAAAATGTTAAAGATAAATGAAAATGAAAAAGATGTTAAAGATGATTTGTATCTTGTCTGTGCGGCAGTGGGGTTGTGTTTATGCATCAGCTGAGGACTGAGAGGTTAAAGTGCATTATGCATCCCCAGACTAATATACAGAGAGAAAGCCCCTTTTTCAGTCTTCTAGGAAAGTCTGTTCCCCTTCTGATTTCAGATTTAGAAACTGTTCTATAGCTGAAACTTGTTATACACAATGAATGTCACTTATATACATCACCAGCATCACTTTAGTGCATTATTAATCCTCACAGTGTAATACAGAGGGGTGAAGACATTTCTCAGGCCTCTAGGAAAGTCTGTTCCCAGATTTAGAAACTGTTCTATGGCTGAAACTTTGTTATGTTATGCATAGTGAATGGCATGTACATACATCACTTCAGTGCATTAGAAATCTGTTTCCATATTTGTGTATCTTTATTTAATGAATTCTTTACATGTCCTGTATAAAAGCACATAAACAAACTTTATTTTAGAGGAAACCTTTTCCTATGTGGAAATATCCTTTCCATAAATACAAATACCAGTTAAATGCAAGTTCTCTTTGTGATCAGGTGTGAGGGAATAAAGTATGAGATTAGTAACCTAGAATAACAACACAGTTTTTGTTTTGTGCTATGAGTGTGCAGTATAATTTATTTGTGCAGGTTACAAATAAAGGTTATGTGACCAAAACGAAGTGTAATGTAACGAAGTCAAAACGAAACCATAATAATAAAAATCTGAATTCCCCGAGGTATTTTTCGCGGCGAGATGTTATGACGTCTCCCCCGCCTCACTTTCATAAACAATGTTGCCGTAATCTAATTATCATGACACTGACTCGAACATTAATTTTAGGAAAATTAAAGTTAATATTACCTTTATATAATGTACAGATATAATATTACATCACCTATGCAAATAAGAAGTAGCTTACCGAGGTAAGTGGAAAAATGGTTAAATTCCTTGTGGCAAAAGTAAGAACAAAACAACACAACGAATAAGTGTAATGGAAAAATACAGACCTTAGAGGGCTTGATGGAGAAGATTTAGAAAATGAAATTAAACGAAAATTAAAATAAACTGACTAATCCTAACCTAAATAAATAAATAAATAAATAAATAAATAAACTCAGCGTAAATCAAACTAAACTAAGATCACAGAGCCATTTTACCCCTTCTTACTTTTGCTATATTATCATTATCACATAGGCAACGAGTGAAAACTGAAGTAAAATATGGGTAGCACCCTTTCCTTAAATAATGGTAAAAATCCTCATTCTAAGTAATTGCCAGGCAGTCACCATGAACCACACAGGAAAAACAAACAAGTACACAAACATATGGAACATGTGGGTTATGTAGGTTAAAGTATAAGTGATAAATTAAAGGTGTAATGAACAGTGTTTGACAGTGATTGTAAAGAAGGATAAGAAACAGGGTCAGGGAAAGTGAATAATAGCAGCAGAAGTTATTTTAGTTATAACAGATACAAATATTTAAAATGACGTGTGCATGTAAACAAGATCTATTGTGTATGTGTGTGTGTGTGTGTGTGTGTGTGTGTGTGTGTCCAGCACAGTTCAGTTCTCTGTTGAGAACAGTTCTTCTCAGCTGTCCTCACTATCCGCTGCAGGGTCTTTCGATCCGAGACGGAGCAATTCCCATACCAGGCAGTGATGCAGCTGCTCAGGATGCTTTTGATGGTCCCTGTAGAAGGTGGTCAGGATGGGAGGTGGAAGATGAGCCTTCCTCAGCCTTCGCAGGAAGTAGAGACGCTGCTGGGCTTTCCTGATGATGGAGCTGGTGAAGTCCCTATACTAGTCATTTAACCCTGGGACACAGTTATGGAACACCCCTTGAGCTCAGAGTTCGTCGGTTCAATCCCACTCTGGGCAGTTTTTCACAAAACACACCCAAGCCCTTCATCTTACATATATAAACCCTGTCTGCTTGGTTATATATAAGCAAGCAGGTGGTTTTCATTTCTTTAAGTCTACACTGAACTGACCCAGAACATATAACATACAACAACCTACATATTATAGATATGAGAAGTACATCTGAAGTACATTCTTAATGTATTCGACGACTGGTTTCCCGTGAAGACCTGTAATTGTACTGTAGTCCGCTCTGCACGGTCGTGCGGTTCTGTTTCCAATATGGGGCTTCAGCTAACTTTGTAACCCAGTGGGCAATTTGATGTCGAAAAGACATCAAATTGACGCCAAAAATTTGTCAAAAAACAAGTCAAAAATGCAAATCAAATTGACGTCAAAAACTTGACGTCAATTTGACATCCACATATTGAGGTTTTATTTTGAACACCAAAATAATGACACAAAAGTAATTAAAGTAAGAAATATTTAATTTATCAGGTGTTTGGCCCTTTCTTAGTCCAAACAGATCCATTGTCTATACCAGCTTTATTCCTAATTAGGGTCACAGGGAGCCTATCCCACCCTGCCAGTCCATCACAGGGTCACAAATATAGACAGACAACCACATACTTACTTCTGTGTGAGTATTCCAATTTAGAATTACCAACCAACCTATATATGTCAAAAATATGTCATTTCGACATCAAATTGCCCACTGGGCTGTATTTATGTATATTCTGATTTTATTAAAGAATTGTCAATAAACAATCTATTTTTGTATGGTGGCCAATGACCAGTATCATTGATTTGAACCTGTGCATGTTAATTCCTAGAAATTCCTATGAGTGGCGTAGTTGGATAGTGCAAAAGCTGTTTAATAGCTTTCGCAACCCCTTTTTCCTCACCTTTGCTCCCGCCAAACGTGTGTGTGTAGCGCTGTGACCTGAAAAGTCAAAATCTGCTGATCTTGAAAATTATAAAATTTATTTAGCAATATTATAAAAACATATATACATATATAAAAGTGTTTAGCCAGTTAAAAGTGAAAGAAAAATACAGTGGCAGATCAAAAATAAATAAGTAAAAATATTTTTTTTTAAAAAAGAAAAACAAGTCGAAGCATTTAACCGTCATAGATCAAAAATGACGCGCGTTGTGATTACGCAATTTTTGACATCAGACGACTATTTACAATATAATACAACTGTTGAATAGAAAATTAAGACTAAACCGGTGCCTCACGTTTATTGTGCTCTATTTAGACTGAGATGATCTTTCATC
This sequence comes from Hemibagrus wyckioides, assembly GCF_019097595.1. Lineage (NCBI taxonomy): Eukaryota > Metazoa > Chordata > Actinopteri > Siluriformes > Bagridae > Hemibagrus > Hemibagrus wyckioides. The sequence continues at coordinate 10,411,858 of NC_080724.1, forward strand.
AAATGTCATGCCAGAACAGGTGTCTCATGACCCCGTGAGGATGGAAGGACGCACTGAGCTTCGGGTCCCTGCTGGTTCAGTCTCCTCCACTGATAGTCCAAAACCTAGAAACAGAGAAGCTGGTGTTTTGTTTGTATTACTTTACATTAAATACTTATTGCCAACGTTTTGCTTTTACTGCTACAAAATATAAACTGATGGGATTTATAAATGACGGTCAGAAAAAAAGGGGAGAGTGCAGAAACCTTTTGCGTTAAAACGGAAAATAATTTCTCTTCCTGCTTCCAAACATGAATTAAATTCGAGAACTGACTGCACAAGCTGCATAATATAGTTCACCCTTTGACATCCTGTGCTACTATGAAGAGATAATCAATGTTATTCACGACACCTGTTAGTAGTTTTAATGTTGCGGCTAATTGGTGTGTATAAATGCATACATATATGCATACATACATAAAATTAAATAACCATGTTTACAGGTAAACATCAAATTGAAATGAACAGACCTTCTTCAGACTCTGCGGAGTCCTCCGCAGCCTGATCATACCTTTCCCCTACAGAGAAGAATTATGAAGAAAATTTAGGAAAATTCACATAAGGTTTTCAGACAGACATTCAGTAGAATTACTAAATGTCTCAGTTAATGCATGCATACGTTTAACTAAAACGTAAGTGTATATTTATATTTCTTATCATTACATTATTACATTGTTATTTTTTTTCATTGCAGAAGTGCAGATCTTTTGAAGAGCTTGATCATTATTGCTCTATGTATGTTCTCTGCTGCTTCATGCCACAGAGGCTCTTATATAATAATAGATTTCAATGCAGACAAAGTGTTTGAAATATTGCTGAATTTCTTTGACTTGAAAGTTAGAAATGCACCTCACACCAGCTGTGTGCTCTCTCAACAGAGAAGAACTCTACATCCTAGGCAAATTAATGTGCAGATCTCAAACACACGCAAAATATTGCTATCAGACAAGTTTGGTGTTAAATGTTATTGTTGACTGGGACACACACCTCCACATGCAAAGACGTTCACGAGCATCTCGAGAATTTCAGACACACAAGTGAGCGCTGCATTGCACACGCCTGAGTAAAGGAGAAACAATTAACGTAATGCATTACTGCACATACTACACATCATTGCCTGGTCATGCGGCGTGCACTTACGTAGGTTTCTAACCCACACACAAGATTTATCTTACCGTAACAGATGCGCTGATTGGGTCTAGTCATATTCATGCTTAAAACACACAGTGCCTTACGATGGTAGACGCATTTGTTGTCTTGTCAGTGTTGTAGGTTTTTCTAAATGCAGCACTCAGCAGTTGCTTTTTTTTAGTACCGTTGGCATGCGTAGTGATTAAGAGGAGGCGCTACCTTGCAGGAAATTCCCCAGTGACGTGGGTAGAAAAATAGCTCGACACTGACGAACACAGCACCACCAGGAATTAAAATCATTTATATAGTAATATTGCGGTGTTAGGCTACTGATTCGCTTTAGTTTTTTTATTGTTCATGCATTTCATCTAGCTACGTTAGAATGACACATTTAAAAAGATTCACAAAGCTCTATTAATATATAAAACAGTTATAATTAAGGCTCAACTCAAGGGATTTTAGTAAGTAAACTGTATATTTGATTCCTAGAAGTTTATCCTTCACCTTCCACAAACAAATCACCTTTTCGAGGCAGAATCAGACCTTTATGTTCAGCACCTTTTTTAAAAAATATACATATTTTTTAAATTCATTTTTATTTTTTATTTGTTTATGTAATTATGTTAAACTCACATAATGATATCAGACCTTAGACAACATACAACTGTATATTTGCCATTACCAGAAACACTTATAGAAAACAGATAATAATAATAATAATAATAATAATAATAATAATAATAATAAAGCGGTACTCCAAAACGGAAACGTGCACTGCCTGGTCAGGAGTGACTCATACAGGGCAGAGAGAAACAGCTTGAGGGTATTTAACTAACCAAATTTATCCGTGCGTTTTGCTTTAACTGCTACAAAATATGAACGGATATAAATGACGGTAACATTGATGGAAAAAGGGGGGAGAGTGCAGAAGAGTATTTAGTCAGTTAAATACCCTCAAGCTGATTCTCTCTGCCCTGTATGAGTCACTTCTGACCAGGCATTGCACGTTTCCGTTTTGGAGTACCGCTTTATTGGTGTTAAAACAGAGAACATAATTTTTCTTCCTACTTCCAAACAGGAATCAAATTCGAGAACTGACTGCACAAGCTGAATAAAATGGTTCACCCTTTGACATCCTGTGCCACTATGACGAGATGTTATTCACGTCGCCTGTTAGTAGTTTTTAATGCTATGGCTAAATGGTGTGTATAAATGCATACACGCATGCGTACATGTATGCATACATAGATGCTTACATGCATGCATGTATGCATGTATGCATTTCTACACACAAATCAGCCATAACATTAAAAACTAATTACCCAGGTTAAATGAAGAGACCTTCTTCTCCTGACTCTACTGAGTCCTCTGCCACTGTAGCCTGATCATACCTTTCTCTTACAGTGAAGAATTATGAAGAAAATATAGGAAATATAGCACGAGGTTTTCAGCCAGACATTTGTTAGAATTACTAAATGCCTTAATTAATGCATGCAAATATGTGGCCAAAACCTAGTGTTTATTTATGTTTCTTACCATTACATTCTTACATTTATTTTTAGTGCAGAAGTACAAGTATCTTGAAGAGATTGATCAATGACACAAATGGCAAAAACAAATATAAAGATTTTCATTTCATGATTATGCAGCGATTTTTATCTTACTGTAACCAATGTGCTGAGTTTGTCTAGTCATATTCATGCTTAAAACACAAAGTGCCTTAACGATGCATTTGCAACACTCTGCAGCTGCCTTTATACTGCCTCGCTTTAAAGATGGGATATCCCCCTACTGACGGAGAAATGTCTTCGAAGAAAATTTCCCCCATAGCCCAAGATATCCCGAACAACAAAGCACCATGTGATGTGCAGCGTTGCTTTCGTTACGTATTTCCTACTTTTCTAGCTATGATTGATACTAGACCGACACGGCCCTTCGGTTGTGAAAGAGTTCCCTTTGCTTTTTTCTCTCCCGTCCTTATTAGGGCCCAAGCACTAGCAGTGCGGAAGGCCCTCTTGTTCTTCTAAGGATTTAACCCTGAGGCCTTCTTTTGTGTAGAAAAGAAGGAAAAGGGCCTCAGGCCATTTATAGACTATCGGGGACTAACCTCTCAGTTCTGTACCCATATCTTCTACTGCTGGTCCCATCAGCACTATAACAGCTCCGCAGTACACACTATTTCACAAAACTGGACCTTCACAGTGCTTACAGTCTGGTCCGAATCAGGAAAGGGGACCAGCTTTCCACACCACCAGAGGTCACTATGAGTCCCTGGTCATGCCTTATGGACTAACCAATGCTCCTGCTATCTTCCAAGCTTTCATGAATGAAATTTCCCGGGGTCCTATTGAATTCATTCATTATTACATATATTGATGACATCCTTATCTATCTACGAATGTCATGTACACCATGTACACACAGTGCTGCAACGACTCCTAAAGCATCAGCTCGTCAAAAAAGCCGAAAAGTGCAAGTTTTACAGAGACACCATTGCCTTCCTAGGATATGTCATCAGCAGACAGGAAGATGGACTACACCAAGATCAAGGCTGTGACAGAATGGCAGTCCTTGTCAAGCATGAAGAGACTACAAAGATTCCTGAGGTTTACAAATTTCTACAGGCTCCCATAAGATGGGACATCATGGAAAAGTGTGCCGTATGTGAGTACAAACATCACCACAACTCCCATATGGATTACTGAAACCACTTCCCATTCCTCAATGGCCCTGGCCACAAATTGCAGTGGATTTCATCACCGACCTCCCCAACTCACATAATTACATGACCATCTGAGTAATAGTGGACTGTTTCTCGAAAGTCTGCAGACTGGTGCAACTAAAGGGACTCCCTACTGCCATAGAAACAGCCACCAACTTGGTGAATCACATGTTCAGGAACTACGGTCTGATAGAGGGATGCATCAAATGTTGATGAATGGTTCAGTCATAGCTAAGTGGTCTGGGAGAGAGCTCATGTCCGTGTCCAGAGGGCTTTTCGATGCCAGGAATATCATGCTAACCACCACAGACATTCTCACCCTCCATATTAACCAGATCAGCTGGTATGAATGTCTACACAAAACTTAAAACTCAAACTGCCTTATAAAAAGCTGAGTCCAAGGTTGATAGGACCATTCAAGGTAATATGCCAAGTTGACCCAGTCACCTGTTGGTTACAGTTACCCACACAGTACTGTATTTCACCATCCTTCCACATATCCCTCCTCAAGCATGCCCACAAACCCACGCCAGCCACCCACACTGAGAAAAGCCTGTCTCCTCTCCTGGATATCGACGGCTCACCAGCATACCTTGTAAATTCAATTATCGACTAACAGATCGTCAGGGTGCTCATCTGCAATATCTCATTGAATGGAAAAGTTATGAACCAGAGGAAAGGAGTTGGGTCAACATGGATGACATTCTGGACCCCTCCCTCATTGAAACGTTCAATAGGGACCACCCTAGTCGGCCAGCACCCCGACCCTGGGGGTGCCCTTGTAAGAGAAGAACACAAAGAGGTGTTCCTTGGAGAGGGGGTTCTGTAACAACTCCACCTGCTGTTCCCCCTTCCCCCAGCCAGAGGGAACCATCGCCAGAATATTGAACTGTTTCCAGTTTACTTCCTGCTTGCAAAGTATAAATTACAGACTCACAGTACATTCTACACAAAGTATTGTTTGCTCACGCTACGTTACCAAGCCATTCATTGTTCTCAGTATTTTGTTAGATTCTCTGTGTACCGACCTCGTTTTGTTCCTTGACCACCGTGTTTTCTCGTCTAGTGTTTTGTTTTTGCTTGTCTCGCTGATCGCTTATTCTCTGTTCTGACTCTGTGCCTGTTTTACCGACGTTGTGCTTTGGATTACGATTTGGATTCTGTTTACTATTATACTTACACAGCGTATGGATTCTACACCACCTGTGTCTGCCTCCATGTCACAACATTTAAATCTCGTCTGTGACAATACACGTATTGTGTCACTAGATGGCACTCTAACATCTGTAAATTACTCAAGTGAACTGATTTTTTCTAGTTTCTTCTGTTGAAGCTTACGGTTCAGAAACGCCGATCACTGCCACTTTATAGGGGGTCAATGACATTGCGTGACAGACCTGAACCCAGCAGGCGTCACTTACTGTGTTTGAAGCGCTTACCGCGAGTTCTTGCCTGTGTTGGCGTTTTTCATTCGAAGTTTATATCGTCTGTTTCTTTTTTCTCTTTCACCTAAATTTCTTACTCTGCCAGGTTTCGTTTGCTAAATCTTTACTTGCATATCGCAGTTAATTGTTCTTTTGTTGTTCTATCGGGTGAAGCCTTCCCCTCCGGTTTTTACACAGCAGTCGGAGGATAGATTCACTCAAAGGTACGTGATCTTTCAGTATGGCTAACTTTCAGCTGGTTCAGTGTTTGAGCTGCAGGATGTTCAGCAATTCTTCCTCCGTCGTTAGTGTTAATTTTACCTGTGATAAGTGTACGCTAGTTAGCTCTCTGACGGAGAAGATATTAGCTTTAGAGGTGCGCATCCAGACTCGAGAGGGTTAGTGATAGTGACAGTAGTGTAGTGTCTGTAGGAGGAAGTCTGGATGCCTTAGGTGGAGTTAGTAACCCCCCAACTCCGGCATTAGAGCCCTCACAGCGGGGCGAATGGGTGACGACTCGGCGGCATAGTCGCGCAGCCAAGGCTAACGCTAAGGCTTGCCCACGGGAGCACCACTCCTCTCCTCCGGTTTGCTCTCCTCAGTGAAGAACCCGCTGAGAAACCTGAAAGAGCTCTGGTTATAGGAGACTCAATTTTAACGCATGTGAATTTAGCTAGGCCTTTAGGGGCTCCAGCAGCACAGGTTAGGTGTATTCCGGGAGCCAGGGCGCCGGACATTGCAGGTAATCTTAGGGTCCTAGGCAAGCACAGGTTCTCCAAGATAGTTTTCCATGTAGGAGCTAATGATGTACGCCTTCGTCAGTCTGAGGTTACTAAGAGTAATGTTGTAGAGGTGTGTAAATTAGCGAAGGCGATGTCCGACGCCGTCGTATGCTCTGGCCCCATCCCAATGCGGCGTAGCTTACAGCAGGTTATGGTCGCTGAACTGCTGGATGTCCAGGTGGTGCTCCGAAAACAATGTGGGCTTCATAGGCAATTGGAGCTCTTTTGAGGGCAAGGCTGGCCTGTTAGGACGGGACGGTGTCCATCCCACTCGGGAGGGTGCTGCTCTCATTTCTTGCAGCATAGCACATAGTCTTAGAGCAGATCTAGTTAATCGATGACAAGCCAGGGCCAGGGAGCAGACAAGCAGGTTAATCCGACCGTCTGCTGGCTGCAAAGAGTCGTCAATCAGGGTTCATAACATTGAGACTGTGTCTATTCCCCGAGCCACACAAAAATGTTTTAACAATCAGAATTGTTTTAGTAACCTGATTAACATAAAACTACATGATAGTGAATGCACAGCCTGCACCTTTGATCTGAAGCTAGGACTGTTAAATATAAGATCTGTCAACTAAAACACTTATAATTAATGAACTGATTACTGATCAGGAGTTCAGTGTTCTTTGTTTAACAGAAACATGGATTAAACAAAACGAGTACGTAGCATTAAATGCAGCTTGTCCGCCTGGCTATAGCTATATACATCAACCGCGTCTAACAGGCAGGGGAAGAGGTGTCAGTTATTCATGATAATAAGCTAAGCGCCCCACAAAAACCCAGACATCAGTTCAACACATTCGAAGTTCTTTATACTAACCTAACGTATGCAAGTACTAATAAGTTCAGAGTCAATTCCACTAATTGTTATTTACAGACCCCCAGGGCCATACTCTGAATTCCTTAGTGAATTTGGAGATTTTACTTCAAACCCTGTTGTTTCTTTAGACAAAGCATTAATAGTAGGAGACTTCAACATTCATTTTGATAAGCCAGAAGACACTCTGAGAGCAGCAGTTGTGTCCATCTTAGATTCATTAGGTGTTAATCAAAATGTAATAGGACCCACTCATAATGGAGGTCACACTCTGGATCTCATTTTTACATTCAGATTAAATATAGAAAACATAGTCACTCTTCCACAGTCGGAAGCTATCTCAGATCATTATCTAGTTTCATTTAGAATGCGTCTTAGTCATGAGATGCGCAACTTGCCGCATTACCTTATGAAGCGTATATTTACATCTGCTACCACAGAGAGATTTACCGATAGTCTCCCAGAATTATCACACATGATTGGTTCACCTTCTGACCCTACAGAACTTGACCAGGTGACTGATTACTTGGAGTTATTATTTTGGAACACCCTAGACACTGTAGCTCCACTTAAAAGGAAAAAAATTAAAGACAAGAAACTAGCACCCTGGTACAACGACCACACACGAGCTTTAAAACAATCAGCTAGGAAATTAGAGCGTAAATGGCGTCAAACTAAATTAGCAGTATTCCAGATTGCGTGGAAGGAAAGCCTTCTGAGATACAAAAATTCTCTGCTAGATCGGCGTATCTCTCTGCCCTAATCGAAGATAACAAAAACAATCCAAAATTTTTATTTAGCACTGTAGCAAAACTAACTAAGAGTAAAACCACTGTAGAAAAGCGCACACTATCTACATTTAGCAGCAATGATTTCATGAATTTTTTCAATGAAAAAATTGACATCAGGCAAAAAATTCAGACTATTAATTTAAAACCATATTATTTGATAGATAATCCTTTAGATAATATAGCTATTTCTAATCAGAGCTTAGAGCGCTTCACTCCACTTCAAGAGCCTGATCTAATTTCACTAATTTCTTCAAAATCTTCTATCTGCATCCTGCATCCTGTCAGCTGTCTAACTATAGACCAATATCAAACCTGCCCTTTATCTCCAAGATCCTAGAAAAGGCTGTAGCACAGCAGTTATGTTCATACCTGCATAGAAATAACCATTTATGAAATGTATCAGTCAGGATTTAGACCTCATCATAGCACAGAGACAGCACTGGTTAAAGTGGTAAATGACCTGTTACTGGCTTCTGATCAGGGTTGTCTCCCTACTGGTGTTACTTGATCTTAGTACAGCTTTTGACACCATTGACCACACTGTTCTACTTGATAGACTAGAACATGTTGTTGGTGTTAAAGGAACAGCCCTCTCCTGGCTCAGGTCTTATTTGACTGACCGTTATCAGTTTGTAGATCTAGATGGTGACTTCTCCATGCATACCAAGGTTATGTTCGGTGTTCCACAAGGTTCTGTCTTAGGCCCACTGTTTTTCTCCCTATATGTGTTACCCCTTGGTGCAATTATTCGTAAACATGGTATTAGCTTCCACTGTTATGCAGATGAGTTATGTTTCAGCTAAATCAGATGAGAGACACCAGCTTATTAAGATAGAAGAATGTGTAAAGGACATTAGACATTGGATGGCCACTAACTTCCTCCTGCTTAATTCGGACAAGACGGAGGTGCTTGTGCTAGGACCACAGGCAGTTAGAAGTGAGCTTTCTGATTACAGAGTAATGGTGGATGGTCTTTTGGTTTCATCTTGTTCAGCAGTAAAAGATCTTGGTGTGATTATTGACTCTGACTCTGGTCTTTCGTTTGAAGCTCATGTAGATAATATCACTAGGGTAGCCTTCTTCCATCTTAGGAATATTGCTAAGATAAGAAATATGTTGTCGCTTCATGATGCAGAAAAATTAGTTCATGCTTTTGTTACCTCTAGGTTGGATTATTGTAATGTCTTAAAGGTGCATACACAAGCTCCAGTTAGTCCAGAATGCAGCAGCTAGAGTCCTAACTAGAACCAGAAGATATGAGCACATCACTCCTATTTTAGCCTCACTACACTGGCTCCCTATCAAATTTCGCATTAATTATAAAATACTGTTACTAACCTACACTATATTGCCAAAAGTATTCGCTCACCCATCCAAATAATCAGAATCAGGTGTTCCAATCACTTCCATGGCCACAGGTGTATAAAATCAAGCACCTAGGCATGCAGACTGTTTTACAAACATTTGTGAAAGAATGGGTCGCTCTCAGGAGCTCAGTGAATTCCAGCGTGGAACTGTGATAGGATGCCACCTGTGCAACAAATCCAGTCGTGAAATTTCCTCGCTCCTAAATATTCCACAGTCAACTGTCAGCTGTATTATAAGAACGTGGAAGTGTTTGGGAACGACAGCAACTCGGCCACGAAGTGGTAGGTCACGTAAACTGACGGAGCGGGGTCAGCGGATGCTGAGGCGCATAGTGCGAAGTCAATCACTACAGACCTCCAAACTTCATGTGGCCTTCAGATTAGCTCAAGAACAGTGCGCAGAGAGCTTCATGGAATGGGTTTCCATGGCCGAGCAGCTGCATCCAAGCCATACATCACCAAGTGGAATGCAAAGCGTCGGATGCAGTGGTGTAAAGCACGCCGCCACTGGACTCTAGAGAAGTGGAGATGTGTTCTCTGGAGCGACGAATCACGCTTCTCCATCTGGCAATCTGAATCTGAGACGAGTCTGGGTTTGGCGGTTGCCAGGAGAACGGTACTTGTCTGACTGCATTGTGCCAAGTGTAAAGTTTGGTGGAGGGGGGATTATGGTGTGGGGTTGTTTTTCAGGAGCTGGGCTTGGCCCCTTAGTTCCAGTGAAAGGAACTCTGAATGCTTCAGCATACCAAGACATTTTGGACAATTCCATGCTCCCAACTTTGTGGGAACAGTTTGGAGCTGGCCCCTTCCTCTTCCAACATGACTGTGCACCAGTGCACAAAGCAAGGTCCATAAAGACATGGATGACAGAGTCTGGTGTGGATGAACTTGACTGGCCTGCACAGAGTCCTGACCTCAACCCGATAGAACACCTTTGGGATGAATTAGAGCGGAGACTGAGAGCCAGGCCTTCTCGTCCAACATCAGTGTCTGACTTCACAAATGCGCTTCTAGAAGAATGGTCAAAAATTCCCATAAACACACTCCTAAACCTTGTGGATAGCTTCCCAGAAGAGTTGAAGCTGTTATAGCTGCAAAGGGTGGACCGACGTCATATTGAACCCTATGGATTAGGAATGGGATGTCACTTAAGTTCATATGCGAGTCAAGGCAGGTGAGCGAATACTTTTGGCAATATAGTGTATAAAGCACTAAATGGTCTCGCGCCACAGTACCTGAGCGATCTTTTAGTCTTTTATGATCCGCCATGCCTACTCCGATCAAAGGGTGCTGGTTACTTGGTAGTACCTCAAGTAGCAAAGGCTACAGCAGGGGGCAGAGCTTTCTCTTTCAAAGCCCCAAAGTTATGGAACAGCCTTCCAATTAGTGTTCGGGATTCAGACACAGTCTCAATGTTTAAGTCTAGGCTGAAGACACATTTGTTTAGTCAAGCTTTTAATGTAGAGTTTTCTTAGGTAAAGGAGCAAATCTGGAAGGTTCATGGTCATAGTGTTTGGTGTACTGGGATGTGTTGGATGCTGTCATCTTACCACCCTCGCAAGTCGCTCAGGTTTGCTGACTGTGAAGTGGTTGGATGCTTTATGTCCTGGGAAGCCTTCATGTCTGTGACCTTCTGGCTCTCCCTTTTAGTTATGCTGTCGTTGTTAGTCTTGCCGGAGTCCCTGCCTGCACTATACGCACAATTCTCTTTACACAATTGTCTTTAAGCATCAAATGATCAGAAACTTAATATCTTTCTCTTTCTCTCTCTACCTTCTCTGTCGAGCTATACACCCCACTCCTGAGCTCCCAGTGTTTGCCAGTTCAGGATGTGTTCCCTTCTGAGCCTGGTTCCTCTCAAGGTTTCTTCCTTTCCATCCCAGGGAGTTTTTCCTTGCCACCGTTGCCACAGGCTTGCTCATTAGGGATAAAATAGTCTAATTATAGAATTTAATAATTTATTCTTATTTCTAGTTAATTAGTTATTTTTTATTATTATTTTTCTTTTTCCCCTCCCCTTTCTGTTTTCTTCTTTTGTAAAGCTGCTTTGAGACGATGTTCATTGTAAAAGGTGCTATACAAAATAAACTGAATTGAATTGAATAAGGGACCATCTACAAATTGCATGACCTAGACAGCTACGTAGAATTACACCACGATTACAGAAAGATACTTTGTAAGATATCTGATAATAATAATCCAGATATTGAGATTTAGGGATCTTGATGGATATGCCAGTGGCACGTAAGACTCACTAGAATTACAATGTTACATCACGTTAGTATGAGCACCGTCATAAATTTTATTGATTTCAATAGCATGTATTTAAAATATGCTTTGCACATAAAAATATAAATTCAATATTGTTTACAAACTCAAAAATAATAATAAAAACTCTGGGCCATGTAACATACTATGAGTCAAATAGAAATAAGAGTAAAATTATTACAGTATATTAATCTATAAATTACAGAAACTCAATTTAAAAAATGTTAATACTTTTTAAATTAAGTCCGGAAGAGTTTCTATAGACTTTAGTTATAACACCAACTGCCTCTGTGTAAAAAAATAAAATAAAAATACACTTTCCTCGTTGTGTTTTGTACATGAATGTGTATATAAACATTCAAACATAATATTGCCGGTAAACCTGATGAGTGTGCACCTGAAAAAGCACTCTCTGAGACAAACTGTAAGCTATTTATCAATACTGATACAGAAATAGCTATTTACAACTTGGATAAAAAAAGAACAAGAAAAAAACACGCAAACACAATACAAATAACAGAGTTGTAAAGCAAGCCAGAGTCGAACACACTGAAGCAGAGCACAAGAAACCAAAAGACAAACCCAAAATATAATCAAAAGTCAAGACAAAGAGTCTAAACAGGACAGTGACAATCAAACTCAACATGACTCTGAACTGGAACTGTACAAACCCTGGGACCGGCAATGTATAAGACCATGTACTGCTCTAATTTACTCTGCGATGAGGAAGGGACTTTGAGATGGTGTAATAGAGACTAATACTCAGGCGACAGTGACATCTGGTGGTGAGGAAGCATAATGCTCTTCACTCTGAAAGTTATTGTAAATTTTATAGTTCTTTGTAAAAAATTGCAATAAATGCTAATAAAATGTGCTATAATATGTTTGCACACAACAGCCATGGGTAAAATGTTTGATCAATTAAATAAATGCTTCATTATCTGCTATATTTTTGTCTTTTCATTGTCTTATGTTTCTTGTCTCTACACTGGTACAATGATGTACAGGACTAACACAACACTGAAACCGAATCAGGAAATCAACATTACAGCCAATCTAAGGCTATGAAGTGAAGTATATGGTTTCACTGCATTTCTTCCCAGTCCTGGCAGAAGCAGTAAGACAGTCAGGGTTTGAAGTTTGTAAATCAAGCTTACACCTAAATCAGTGGTGTTTATGAGCACTAACACAGTCTACAAAATTGGGATGAGTTGTTGCTAGGTGTCTGCAGTGTAGAACATGACACACTTCTTCTAACAGAAAACTCTAACATGAAAATAATTTCTCGCTCATTTTACTGTATCAATTAACATTAAATCCACTTTGTTACTTTGAGCAATATCTTGTGTTAAGCCTCGCGAAACTGTATTTTTCCCCCTCCCTTTTTTAATGCACTAGTAATTCAGGGTTTTTACCTGCTGTTTTTCTAGTTTTGAACTCTCTTATCTGGTGACAATATACAGACGACGTCTTTTCGAATCTGATTCAAGCTACCATTCCATTTAATTTTCCATATTTAATATTTTTTCTTTGTTTTTGTTGCAGCTTACCTTTAAACTTCTTGTAAATATGGTTAACTACACTGCCCATTACGCCAAATGACGACGTTTAATGCACTACTGCTTACTTTCTATAGTTGATAGGTGCTTTCATTGGGGGCAGTCCAACAGGCTGAGTTTCAGAAAAACACCAGTTCTCAATCTGCTCTGTGGCTGTTGAGAATGAATGGGACTGAAATATCCCACAAGAAGTGTGATGGTAAGATGGTGAATATTTGACTCATTACAATTAATTTAACAATTTCTAACAAACGGATTGATGTAGGGTTTAACCACAGAGGTTTAATTTCCCTTTGTGCATATTTCTGCAGACTCCACTGTGCCTTTTAGATGTGTCTGAGATCTGGAAGATGCTCGCGTACTTCTTCACCTGTAGAGTCCACACAACTTGGCACAGGTTTCCTGATGCACCCCAATGTCAGGTAAAACAGCCACCACTGTATAAATAGTGATGTTGTGATAGTTGATAGTGATAGTTTTTATTGTCATATATGAAATATTGATTTAATATTAAGGGCAATAATAAAGGGCAGCACGGTGGCTTAGTTGCACTGTTGCCTCACAGCAAGAAGGCCCTGGGTCCGAATCCCGGGTTCGAACAAGCAGGGGCCTTTCTGTGTGGAGTTTGCATGTTGCCCCCGTGCCTGTGTGGGTTTACTCCGGGTACTCCGGTTTCCTCCCTCTACAAAAACATGTACATTAGGTTGATTGGTAATTATAAATTGCCTATAGGAGTGAGTGTGTGTGTGTGGTTGTCTGTCTATATGTGTGGCCCTGCAATAGACAGTGGAGAAATGGGAAAAGATTGCGCAGGAATTGCGGGCTGTGAAGACAAGGGACCAAGGGGTCAGTTAAATTAGCCTTATTAATTAACAGGGCAGTATGAGTTATTTTATTGTACTGTTAATTTTTTTTGTCTTTTGTGTCTTCGGCATAATGGTAGTCACTAAGCGAAGTTACGTTCTTTTTTTTAGAATAATATTACATAAAAATAACTCGTACTCAAATTAATAAAACTAATTTAACTGACTCCTTGGTACATTGTCTTCACAGCCCGCAATCCCTGTGCACTCTCACTCAGCCGTTTCTCCGCTGCAGGTTAATTACAAGAGCCGCGTTCCAATCGGCAAGTGATTCCCCTCGGAGTAAACTGCACAGGGGGCAGGATGCACACTTTAAAATGCACTGCGACACGAGCCTGAGAAATCGGCAATCCATTGCTCTTCCTGTAATAGCCCGGATGTTAAGACCTGATTTTTTTTCGACCTGATTTTGTCAACCTGAATATTAAGCCCTGAATTTGTTCAACCAGAATTTTAATACTTGAATTTGTGAGGTTGAAAAATAATGAAGATTGTTGGGTTTTTTTTCAAATGCTGTAAGGATTTTTTTTCATCCAGATCAAATTGCAAAGCAGAAAAATTCAAACTTCTTTTTTGTGACAAGTTTTTATTCAGTTCATGTGATTCAATATGCTATTTTTTTCAGGATTTTTGGCACTTTTATATTTCCATGTCTGCCTGCCCTCAGATATACACACACACACACACACACACACACACATGAAGACATGGAAGAAAGCTTTTAAGAGCGTTGTGATCGCCGGCTACTGGCTGATTTCATTGCACTGATTTAGCAAAAAAAAAAAAAAACAACTCTTAAATACATATAGGTCTACCTATATAAACATTTTTACAAATATGTAAAAGGCTCAGGTGGTGTTATCGTTTTCAACACTTAATTAATACATTTCCTATTCATGCAAATGAAACCTGGACTGTAATCAATCGGGACTGTCATCAGTCCTGGAACAAGAAGTGTGATGGTAAGATGGTGAATATTTGACTCATTACAATTAACTTAACAATTTCTAACAAAGGGATTGATGTAGGGTTTAACCACAGAGGTTTAATTTCCCTTTGTGCATATTTCTGCAGACTCCACTGTGCCTTTTAGATGTGTGTCTGAGATCTGGAAGATGCTCGTGGACTGTCATCAGTCCAGGAACCGAGACTGTCATCAGTCCTGGAACCGAGACTGTCATCAGTCCAGGAACCGGGACTGTCATCAGATACAAAAAGTGAAGAAAAACCGCACTACAATCATGTCAGAAAATCGCTACAAAAGTCAGAATGAAACCACACTGAAGAATAAACTAGAATTACCCGAGTTCCAATGAGTCACGGGATTTTAGCGAGATCTTACCATGAAGTGAATTGAAATGACGTTTCTTTCTGTCCTACAGTGCAGCATCAAAAAAAATACAACATCTGAAACAACAAGGAAGAAACAAGGTTGAAACAAATCTCTATCTATGTTTATATAAATATAATATGTAGTGTGTGCACATTCTACATATATAGGATATTAAAGGTAGACAAATATCAGTAACGAGGCATTTTGAGGAGCGTAAAAGTTAGTCAACCATTATAATTCTACTTGAGTAAAAGTCTTAAAGTATCTGAAATAAACTGTACTTAAGTATCAAAAGTAGTATTTGCATGAATGTATGGAAAGTACAAGTAGAAGTAAATCAATAAAAAAGCAAGACTGTAATAATTTGGAGAATTATGAATTTTATTCTGTATTGCTTTCTTTCTTAAACTTCTCACCACCAAAAAAATAAGACTTTAGAATTTAGTGAACTGTATTGTAATGAACTGTACAGTATCAATGTTTCCATACATGTGCGTTCGATGTGGAGGAGCAGCGGCTCTACTCCGAGCTCCTCCCGGGTAACAGAGCTCCTTACCCTATCTCTAAGGGAACGCCCCACCACCTTACGAAGGAAACTAATGTCGGCCACTTGTATCCGGGATCTTGTCCTTTCGGTCATGACCCAAAGCTCATGACCATAAGTAAGAGTAGGAACGTAGATTCACTGGTAAATCGAGAGCTTTGCCTTCGGCTCAGCTCCTTCTTCACCACAACAGACCAGTACATGGTCTGTCGCTGCTGCCAATCCGAGGATAAGCAAGCCCACCGCCTCTCACCATAAGGCACTCCAGAGTAGTAGAGGGTCCAACCTCTCTCAAGGAGTTGGTGGGCCTACGGGAAGACGGGCCTACATTGCTCTTTCGGGCTGTGCCCGGCCGAGTCCTATAGGCGAAGTCGAAGGCCACCAGGTTGGGGCCCCGGCAACGCCAAAACCAGGCGACGTAACGGTCCTTGTTTTCTTATTTATCATGAGGGGATTTGAACCACTCTTAGTCTGACCCGTCACCTAGGACCCGTTTGCCTTGGGAGACCCTACCAGGAGCACTTGGCCCCCGACAACATGGCTGCTAGGCTCATTCGGGTACTCAAATCCCTCCACCACAATAAGGTGGCGGTTCAGGGAGGGGTGTTTATGAAGATATTTTCTGCAATAGCAGACTTACATGAACTACTGATTGTGTTAACGTTGTTTACTGGACTTTTTACATTCGTGCACATACACGCGCAGTTACTCACACATTACGTTCATGAACAGAGGGCCGGAATGTAACACGGAGCTCACTGCTGCTACATACAAAACTCCGACAACGCACACAGCGATGGCGGTTTTGGACGAGACCCGGTCGGACTTCTATATTCTACAATGTTTCCCGTGACGCGCCATTGTTGTTAAACTACCGGAACACCGGTAATAAAGTTTTGTCTAGGCTTCTGATTGGCATGCTCCTGACAGCACAGGGCGTTTTTAACACGTAGGTAGTGTGGACAGAATAAAAAATCTAATTAGAAAATCTCCGTTTTTAAAAATACCCAGCTACGTGTGGACATAGCCTTAAGTCATCACTAACCACAAACTTCCTTTACCGGTTTTTTGTAGTAAGTAACGAAAATGCCGAATAGACAATGTATCGGAGTAAAAGTATAGAATTTGTTTTTAAAAAGTAGTGAAGTAAAAGTTGACAGAAATATAAAAACTCAAGTAAAGTACAAAAACTCTCAAAAAATACTTAAGTACTGTAACGAAGTAATTTTACTTCGTTACATTACACCACTGCTGCAGGGTTTTCCTGTTGGAGGTAGAAGAGGACCAGATCTTGGACCAGATCGACCAGTTTGCATATTCAGCAAAAGTCAAGTGATGGCGGTCGAGAATTGAATGCATTGGCCATGAGGTCAATGGAAAAGAGACTGATGACTGAGATGACTAACTTTATCCAGAAGGTCAATGAGAAATTTGCAATCCAGAAAGAAAGGAAGTGTCATTGGCCTGTGATTAGGCAACTTTCGTGTGTGTGTGTTTTAATGATTATCTTCATTACTTCATTTCTGATAATAAACCCACATTGAACTCAAATTCACTGATTCATAGTACATTTATTGCACAGTCAAATTTAACAGAAACATTTACTTAACAGTAACATTTTCGATATTTTATTTTATAAATGGCTATTTACAGTCCTGCATTACTAACAGTTTGATTTTAGGTTTGTGTATATATATATATATATATATATATATATATATATATATATATATATATATATATATATATAAATAAAAGTGTTAAATCATCTAAACCTGCAGAGGGCGGCAGAGGGAACTCGGTAACCCAGAATTCACCACGATGATTCATCTGGATTAGGGCTTTACCCGAGGCAAGTATAAAGGAAAAGGAAGCAAAATACAAGTAAACCCCCTTTATTTCTGCATGTTTAGTAAGGAGAAATGATTCCTTATAAGCATGCCATTTTGGCGTGTATTTTGTTTGCTTTTTCAGCCCTTTTTTCCACTCTGCCCAAGTGACCTCCTTATCCTAGCCATTTAGCCCTGGGGCGCAATAAGAGAATACACCTGAGCGCAGAGTTTGTCGGTTCAAGTTCCAATCAGGGCTGTTTTCCAAAGTACGCAAAACGCAGAGTGTATGTGTGCAGCGTTCACGCTGAAAAGTGCCGAAAAAAAACCCTGAGTAACCTGCAAGGCCTGCCTCCAGTTTTCGTTTCCCCGAACATTCTACATCTACATCACACAGAAAAACACTATGCAGGAAAATTGCAGTCAATCCATACTCCTCTTGAAAATGATAGTATTTATACAATTTAGCATATTAATAGTATAAAAACATAAGTTTAAAATATATATCGACAAAGTCCTGCTTGGCCAGTTAAAAGTGAAAGAGAATTACAATGAAACAGCTAAAAGTAAAAAAAAAAAAAAATACAGAAGTGGGTATAAAGCTGGGCCTGACGTCAAAAAATGACGCGTGTTGTGATTACACAAATAACTGTTTAGATATAGATAGTCTAGAAAACTGAGGAAATTCTGATCATCAAATGTCATGCCAGAACAGGTGTCTCATGACCCCATAAGGATGAAAGGACGCACTGAGCTTCGGCACCCTGCTGGTTCAGTCTCCTCCACTGATAGTCCAAAACCTAGAAACAGAGAAGCTGGTGTTTTGTTTGTATTACTTTAAATTAAATACTGCAACACACCAATGCCAAATGTTTTGCTACAAAATATGAACGGATGGGAGAGTGCAGAAGAGTTTGGTGTTAAAACGGAACATAATTTCTCTTCCTGATTCCAAACATGAATTAAATTCGAGAACTGACTGCACAAGCTGCATAAAACAGTTCATCCTTTGACATCCTGTGCTACTATGAAGAGATAATCAATGTTATTTACGTCACCTGTTGGTAGTTTTAATGTTGTGGCTGATTGGTGTGTATAAATACATACATACATGCATACATACATAAAATTAAATAACCAGGTTTACAGGTAAACATCAAATTGAAATGAACAGACCTTCATCTCCAGACTCTGCTGAGTCCTCTGCCACTGCAGCCTGATCATGCATTTCCCCTACATTGTGAATTGTGAAGAAAATATAGAGGGGAAAACATGAGGGTTTCAGACAGACATCAATTAAAATTACTAAATGCCTTAATTAATGCATACATATATGTGGCTAAAACCTAAAGTGTTTATTTATGTTTCTTACCATTACATTGCTACATTTATTTTTTTACAGTGCAGAAGCACAAGTGTGTTGAAAAGATTCAGTCAATATTGCCATATGTCTTCTGAGACTCTCAGACTAAAATGCAAATAAAATCAAAAACCAAATAGGCTGCTTGAGTGCCTCAGAGGCTCTTATCTAATAATAGATTTCAAGCAACACATAAATGCAGCCAATGTTTTTTGAAATATTGCTGAATTCATTTTTACATGAAAGTTAGAAATGCACCTCACAGCAGCTGTGTGCTCTCTCAACATACGAAGAACTCTAGATACATGCAAGGCAAATTAATCTTATTATTAATGTTATTCTTGACTGGGACTCACACCTCCACGTGCAAAGGCGTTCAGGAGCATCTCGAGGATTTCAGACACACAAGTGAGTGCTGCAGTGCACACGCCTGAGTAAAGGAGAAACAATTGGCATAACACATTTCTGCATAATTAAATATGCATACGAATCCCTACAGGAGCGCGAGCCCCTTATTAGTAATCGCTTGGAAAATCAGCCAGGCGTCAAACGTCATAAATATAAATATTTTCATTGCCTAGTCATGCGACGTGCTGCATCATTTACTCAGGTTTCTAACCTACACATCCTAATAACTCCGAAGAACTATCTTACCGTAACAGATGCACTGAATGAGTCTAGTCATACTCAGTCATAAAACACACGATGCCGTGCAATGGTAGACGCATTTATTATCTTACGGCTGGAGATTTTTCTGATTGCAGCACTCAGCAGTTGCTTCATATATTACTGCCTCGCCATGCTAGGAGAGATCCGCCCTAAGTGCCACTCTTAGGCCTGCCCTTTGCTCTAGGTTCTTAGAAAAAGCCACCGAGTGAGTCATCCGACTTGAAAAACGTCACTGACGTTGGAAGATAAATAGCTCGACACCGATGAACAAAGCACCAACCCTGCATTTAAATCATTTATATGATAATATTGCAGCGCTACTGATTCGCTTTCGATTTTTTATGTTTCCTGTTTTTCATCCAGCTATGTTCGAATGATACTAGACCGACACGGCCCTTGGGTTGTGGAAGAGATTTCGGTCGAATTTCCACTGAAGATCTTTTGCTATTTTCACTTTCGTCCTTATTCTGAATTAGATTTGATTCATTTTAACTGATTTAAAACGCTGGCATCAGGTTATATAAACGCCTGCCCCTACGCGGTTCAAACTGCCGTGAAAATCACAGAGATCAATGTTTAATTTAAGGAATTCTATCTACACCTTAACACTTCCCCATACACCATAACTGAGCCCTCACACTTCGCCAAGATCGCATAATTTTAAAATACAGAAGCTTTTGGACTCCGAAACAAGAAGCTTACATTCCCATAGTCTGCACGTGTAGCGACATAGCACAATATTCCACTGTTTTGTATTTTATTTTATTGTTAGTGTTACATAATGAAATCAGATATTAGACAACATTCCTGACATGAACAAAATCATGTAAAAAAACAAAACAAAAAAACACCATCAGTTGTAGTAGTAAATACAGCGGTTTATTTTTTTTCACACATAAAAAAAAATAAAAAGTAGAATAAGAGTAAATACAATGGTTTATGGTTTTCACACATACAACAGGATGCTCAAAAAAAGCTAAAAAACGTTGTTTAAAGGTGACTGAATATAACCCCCAATAACTGAAATAATAATCTGTTAATTCAGACAGGCTTCACATCCGATTTCCAACGACGGTGTCATATTTCCAGTTGCCTATGTTGAAAAATTCGGAACCCGTAAAAAACAGAAAGAATTAGAGATACTCCAGAAAAGAGTAACAAATAAATGATTTAAGCGAACACCGTCGTCCTTTACCGGGCGTTGTCGAACTATTCACCGTCCAGCGGAAAATGTCGAAGTCTTTCCCACTTCCTGTAAGAGTTTCTCTAGGTAGTCACCATAAACAAAACGCTTAACTCTTAGTACAGAGAATATCGACCACGAGCCAAGCTCGACTATTCTTCTGTTACAAGATGAGGATATTTCAGCAGAGGTCGACATTTCTGGCCACATTTCCGAAATGGTAACGTGCGCTGAATGTTCAGGAGTGAGTCATGTTGAGAGAATGAGAGAGAATGAGGCTGACGAAAAGAGAAACTGAACAGCAGGAGGGGCGAATATTCTGCAAGTTTTACGTGTTACTTATGTTCTCATTCGTCTCCGAAAGACTGATCTGTTAAGTCTGCGTGCTAACAATTCAGCGGTTTATGGAGTTCTTGCAGGCAAAAACAGGGATATTTAAGGTTAATATCCTTGTTTAAGGTTTTAAGAGATTTAAGTGAATTTGGTTAAGAGATTAAAGAGATTTAAGTGAATTTGTGAATTCCGACAGCCTTCTTAGAAAAGGTCTAATCAGCGTTTTACTGCGCTCTTAAAGTCAAGTTTTTAAATCTCAAAAGCGACAAAAGATTCTTTTTCTCTTATTTTTTTTAATTAATTGACAAATAACCAAATACGTGCTAGATTTCTGAACTCCCCATTGTGTTGACAATTTATGTGAAAATTAACTTTTTTAAACCCTAAAAACCTAAAACACGAAAGTTTATAGACTCCGTAACATGCAGCCTACATTTCTACAGTCTGTGCGCCGAAACACAAACATGTGTAGCGAAGTGCAGCAGTGCCATTTCCACGGAAGTATCAGAGCTTTATGTTCTGGACTCAGTGTTCCACTGGGTTTTGTATTTTATTTCATTTAATTGCTGGTGTCAAATAATAAGACAATAGACAACATACAGAGGCCTACTTGACATTAGCAGAAATATGTACAAAAATGTGAAAATAATAATAATAATAATAATAATAATAATAATAATAATAATAATAATAATAATAATGATGAGTATAACAGTAAAGAATAAAGAACAATAAAAAGCACATTCTAAAACCTTTTGTAAATATAGGGCTAAATTTCTTGAATAACTGGAATAATTATCTGTTGATTCCGACAGGCTTCACATCCGCTTTTTAACCTCGGTGTCATATTTCCAAATGGCGATGTGGAAAATTCGAGCATTTATTAAAAACAAAACAAAAAGTTGGCAATTGCGAGTTGGCAATACTTTAGATAATATGGTATCATATAAATGATTTAAGTGAACACCGTCAGGTTTTTTCTTATTCGCCTTTCCCGTGTGTTGTCGAAATATTCACCCTCCAACGTCGACGTTTTCCATAAACAGCACTGTGCTTCTCACTTCATGTAGCAGATCCGGGAAGCAGCCATTAGAAAGGGCGTAACTAGTCTTAGTACAAAAAAATATCGACCACAAGCCAAGTTCGACTGTTCTCCTGTTACAATATCAAGATATTTCAGCAAAGGTCGATATGTTACTTGTAGCCTGAACTCCGATCCTGTACTCCAAACCTGCGGTGAATGTTCAGAAGTGTCATGGTGAGAGAATGAGGCTGAGAGAAACTGAACAGCAGAAGGGCCGTGTTTTTTTTTCGACCAAGTTCCTTGTTAACTCATTCGTGGCCGAATGAGTACTGATCTGTCGTTGGTTCCGTCAAATTATCAAACGTTTAGCCTACAGTCTGTTCACCCGAAACAACCATGCGTCACAAGACGAGAGTGGAGAGCATTAAGAGGTGGGAGTAAGTTGGAAAACAGGACACAGAATAAACAAGCATGGACATATCCTGCTGTCAAATCAGTTTAAGCCAAATGTATTTAAATTGTTTAAACCATGTAAATGGATCACTAGAAGGTGAGGAGAACGTATTGTAGTTATTCTCTCGCAGTTTATTTTAACAACACAGTGTATTATGTATATTTTAAAATATATTTATTTTTATACAAATGAAGAAAAAAAAACATTGGTAGTTTTTAAAGGCTTCAGTATATTATGTCAAATGAAGCGACTTAAGTAAGTTGGACAAGTATGTATAGTCTAACTAAGGGAGTGAGTGTTTTTCCGCAGCCTTAGCAGGAACTTACATTCTTCCGGTGTTAGAGATTTCAGGAGGAGCTTAGTCTGTGTGTTAATAATTCAATAACATCATTCAGTGGTTTATGGTGTTCTTACACGAAGAAACAGGGATGTTTATTATCATCAAGAAAAATAAACAGAATTAAGTAAATGAATCCATTTTTGAGTCCCGACTGGTTTCTTAGAAAAGGTCTAATCAACCTTTAGCGTGTTGTTAAAGTAATCAAAACATGTTTCTAATTCTCAAAAGTGTAAACCAGGACTTCTATTCGTCAAGAGAACACCGCTCTATCCACCGAGAACCAAAAGGCTCTCCGGATCCATGATCATGTCGCTTGTGAAGGCAGGTTTGGTATTAAGGCGGTTTATGCATTAAATAAACCCGCCTTATGTTAGGGTATAAAGTGCCTGTATTTTCTCCAGAAATCTACAGAGAAAAGCGGACTTTAAAAACGACATTTTGCTTTCTTTTTTATTTAACATTTCTTTCTACTTTTCCACAAAATCTCGATGGAGCCCTCACACCTCCCTGACACCGTACTGTATCTCCAAGAAGATAAACAAAAGCAAAATGAGCATCTGGAGGCCATGGAACAAATGCAACAGAATTTTCAGAGAATGAAGCTGAGTGAAGAATCTGAATGTCGCTGTAAAGTCGTTTCTCAGCGGTCAGAGCAACACCGCATGAGGTTTCGCTCCTTGACGCTCGGTGACGTCGGCGATCTATTTTTATATGTACAACAGCTCCAGAAAGAGTGTCAGGACTGGTTGCTTGTTGACGGTCTTGATGCTGGAAGGATTGTGGGGCGGGTGGTAATGGAGCAGTTTATGGAACAGCTCCCAGAAGAGACAGCCCACTGGCTTCTGCACAACCAACCAGCAACACTAAACGAGGCCATCTATTTGGTGCAGAACCACTGGGCGTCCATCATGGTCTCTCCTCCTTAACATTTCACCACGTTGTGGCGCTTGATAGAGCACAGTGGGAGGGGCACGACAAGGGATTTCACACCCAGTCTGCCCAAATACTTACTTTTGATTGTGCTTGACAGTCTTGATCAAATAAAATCTTTGTCAATATTCAATAATTTGTCTTTGTATTTTGTGTTTATGTGGGCTTTGTCTTTTTGTCATTAAAGGAATTAGGAAAGTGGTCTGTCTTCCATTCTTTCTTTTCAGTAAAAAGACAAATAGGAAAATACAGGAGTTTGTGGCAGGAGCTCAGATGAATAACCATATTCACTCTTCCTTATGGACCAAACACTTTGCTGTCACATTGTGCAAGCCACCGCTCATGTAAATAATATATTGAAAATTAAATATTAAATTATATTTTAATCTATCTGTATTTAACCTTAATATTCTCCTCTGTTCATAATATTGTGCAACGAATAATTTCAAAAAAGTCCACAAAATAAACAGTGTTGGTCAAGTCGCTTTTCCACGGCAGCACCACACCTTTAGGTTCAGAACTCACTGTTCCACTGTATTTTTTATTTTATTTACTCACACTAGCGACGATGAAGCAACGTGCTTTTTTCTGTTACAAGATTGTTGTTTGTTGCCGGAACTTGGACCAAATAAATACAAAAATATGCCAAAATGACAGACAAGAAACAAAAAAAACATGTTTCACACAAATGTAGCCTGATTTAAAATCCCGTCGCGCTTCTTCTATACAAGTCAAAAGTCAAAATGTTTATCCAGCGCTATTGACAAAGAATAAAATAAATAAAAAGATGTCCATTGCAGGCCCGATGGAACATACATTAAAAACGAAAAAAAAACAGAGTGAGTTGGCAATGCTTTAGATAATATGGTATCATATAAATGATTTAAGTGAACACCGTCGGGTTTTTTCTTATTCGCCTTTCCCGTGTGTTGTCGAAATATTCACCCTCCAACGTCGACGTTTTCCATAAACAGCACTGTGCTTCTCACTTCATGTAGCAGATCCGGGAAGCAGCCATTAGAAAGGGCGTAACTAGTCTTAGTACAAAAAAATATCGACCACAAGCCAAGTTCGACTGTTCTCCTGTTACAATATCAAGATATTTCAGCAAAGGTCGATATGTTACTTGTAGCCTGAACTCCGATCCTGTACTCCAAACCTGCGGTGAATGTTCAGAAGTGTCATGGTGAGAGAATGAGGCTGAGAGAAACTGAACAGCAGAAGGGCCGTGTTTTTTTTTCGACCAAGTTCCTTGTTAACTCATTCGTGGCCGAATGAGTACTGATCTGTCGTTGGTTCCGTCAAATTATCAAACGTTTAGCCTACAGTCTGTTCACCCGAAACAACCATGCGTCACAAGACGAGAGTGGAGAGCATTAAGAGGTGGGAGTAAGTTGGAAAACAGGACACAGAATAAACAAGCATGGACATATCCTGCTGTCAAATCAGTTTAAGCCAAATGTATTTAAATTGTTTAAACCATGTAAATGGATCACTAGAAGGTGAGGAGAACGTATTGTAGTTATTCTCTCGCAGTTTATTTTAACAACACAGTGTATTATGTATATTTTAAAATATATTTATTTTGATACAAATGAAGAAAAAAAACATTGGTAGTTTTTAAAGGCTTCAGTATATTATGTCAAATGAAGCGACTTAAGTAAGTTGGACAAGTATGTGTAGTCTAACTAAGGGAGTGAGTGTTTTTCCGCAGCCTTAGCAGGAACTTACATTCTTCCGGTGTTAGAGATTTCAGGAGGAGCTTAGTCTGTGTGTTAATAATTCAATAACATCATTCAGTGGTTTATGGTGTTCTTACACGAAGAAACAGGGATGTTTATTATCATCAGGAAAAATAAACAGAATTAAGTAAATGAATCCATTTTTGAGTCCCGACTGGCTTCTTAGAAAAGGTCTAATCAGCCTTTAGCGTGTTGTTAAAGTAATCAAAACATGTTTCTAATTCTCAAAAGTGTAAACCAGGACTTCTATTCGTCAAGAGAACACCGCTCTATCCACCGAGAACCAAAAGGCTCTCCGGATCCATGATCATGTCGCTTGTGAAGGCAGGTTTGGTATTAAGGCGGTTTATGCATTAAATAAACCCGCCTTATGTTAGGGTATAAAGTGCCTGTATTTTCTCCAGAAATCTACAGAGAAAAGCGGACTTTGAAAACGACATTTTGCTTTCTTTTTTATTTAACATTTCTTTCTACTTTTCCACAAAAATCTCGATGGAGCCCTCACACCTCCCTGACACCGTACTGTATCTCCAAGAAGATAAACAAATGCAAAATGAGCATCTGGAGGCCATGGAACAAATGCAACAGAATTTTCAGAGAATGAAGCTGAGTGAAGAATCTGAATGTCGCTGTAAAGTCGTTTCTCAGCGGTCAGAGCAACACCGCATGAGGTTTCGCTCCTTGACGCTCGGTGACGTCGGCGATCTATTTTTATATGTACAACAGCTCCAGAAAGAGTGTCAGGACTGGTTGCTTGTTGACGGTCTTGATGCTGGAAGGATTGTGGAGCGGGTGGTAATGGAGCAGTTTATGGAACAGCTCCCAGAAGAGACAGCCCACTGGCTTCTGCACAACCAACCAGCAACACTAAACGAGGCCATCTATTTGGTGCAGAACCACTGGGCGTCCATCATGGTCTCTCCTCCTTAACATTTCACCACGTTGTGGCGCTTGATAGAGCACAGTGGGAGGGGCACGACAAGGGATTTCACACCCAGTCTGCCCAAATACTTACTTTTGATTGTGCTTGACAGTCTTGATCAAATAAAATCTTTGTCAATATTCAATAATTTGTCTTTGTATTTTGTGTTTATGTGGGCTTTGTCTTTTTGTCATTAAAGGAATTAGGAAAGTGGTCTGTCTTCCATTCTTTCTTTTCAGTAAAAAGACAAATAGGAAAATACAGGAGTTTGTGGCAGGAGCTCAGATGAATAACCATATTCACTCTTCCTTATGGACCAAACACTTTGCTGTCACATTGTGCAAGCCACCGCTCATGTAAATAATATATTGAAAATTAAATATTAAATTATATTTTAATCTATCTGTATTTAACCTTAATATTCTCCTCTGTTCATAATATTGTGCAACGAATAATTTCAAAAAAGTCCACAAAATAAACAGTGTTGGTCAAGTCGCTTTTCCACGGCAGCACCACACCTTTAGGTTCAGAACTCACTGTTCCACTGTATTTTTTATTTTATTTACTCACACTAGCGACGATGAAGCAACGTGCTTTTTTCTGTTACAAGATTGTTGTTTGTTGCCGGAACTTGGACCAAATAAATACAAAAATATGCCAAAATGACAGACAAGAAACAAAAAAAACATGTTTCACACAAATGTAGCCTGATTTAAAATCCCGTCGCGCTTCTTCTATACAAGTCAAAAGTCAAAATGTTTATCCAGCGCTATTGACAAAGAATAAAATAAATAAAAAGATGTCCATTGCAGGCCCGATGGAACATACATTAAAAACGAAAAAAAAACAGAGTGAGTTGGCAATGCTTTAGATAATATGGTATCATATAAATGATTTAAGTGAACACCGTCGGGTTTTTTCTTATTCGCCTTTCCCGTGTGTTGTCGAAATATTCACCCTCCAACGTCGACGTTTTCCATAAACAGCACTGTGCTTCTCACTTCATGTAGCAGATCCGGGAAGCAGCCATTAGAAAGGGCGTAACTAGTCTTAGTACAAAAAAATATCGACCACAAGCCAAGTTCGACTGTTCTCCTGTTACAATATCAAGATATTTCAGCAAAGGTCGATATGTTACTTGTAGCCTGAACTCCGATCCTGTACTCCAAACCTGCGGTGAATGTTCAGAAGTGTCATGGTGAGAGAATGAGGCTGAGAGAAACTGAACAGCAGAAGGGCCGTGTTTTTTTTCGACCAAGTTCCTTGTTAACTCATTCGTGGCCGAATGAGTACTGATCTGTCGTTGGTTCCGTCAAATTATCAAACGTTTAGCCTACAGTCTGTTCACCCGAAACAACCATGCGTCACAAGACGAGAGTGGAGAGCATTAAGAGGTGGGAGTAAGTTGGAAAACAGGACACAGAATAAACAAGCATGGACATATCCTGCTGTCAAATCAGTTTAAGCCAAATGTATTTAAATTGTTTAAACCATGTAAATGGATCACTAGAAGGTGAGGAGAACGTATTGTAGTTATTCTCTCGCAGTTTATTTTAACAACACAGTGTATTATGTATATTTTAAAATATATTTATTTTGATACAAATGAAGAAAAAAAACATTGGTAGTTTTTAAAGGCTTCAGTATATTATGTCAAATGAAGCGACTTAAGTAAGTTGGACAAGTATGTGTAGTCTAACTAAGGGAGTGAGTGTTTTTCCGCAGCCTTAGCAGGAACTTACATTCTTCCGGTGTTAGAGATTTCAGGAGGAGCTTAGTCTGTGTGTTAATAATTCAATAACATCATTCAGTGGTTTATGGTGTTCTTACACGAAGAAACAGGGATGTTTATTATCATCAGGAAAAATAAACAGAATTAAGTAAATGAATCCATTTTTGAGTCCCGACTGGCTTCTTAGAAAAGGTCTAATCAGCCTTTAGCGTGTTGTTAAAGTAATCAAAACATGTTTCTAATTCTCAAAAGTGTAAACCAGGACTTCTATTCGTCAAGAGAACACCGCTCTATCCACCGAGAACCAAAAGGCTCTCCGGATCCATGATCATGTCGCTTGTGAAGGCAGGTTTGGTATTAAGGCGGTTTATGCATTAAATAAACCCGCCTTATGTTAGGGTATAAAGTGCCTGTATTTTCTCCAGAAATCTACAGAGAAAAGCGGACTTTGAAAACGACATTTTGCTTTCTTTTTTATTTAACATTTCTTTCTACTTTTCCACAAAAATCTCGATGGAGCCCTCACACCTCCCTGACACCGTACTGTATCTCCAAGAAGATAAACAAATGCAAAATGAGCATCTGGAGGCCATGGAACAAATGCAACAGAATTTTCAGAGAATGAAGCTGAGTGAAGAATCTGAATGTCGCTGTAAAGTCGTTTCTCAGCGGTCAGAGCAACACCGCATGAGGTTTCGCTCCTTGACGCTCGGTGACGTCGGCGATCTATTTTTATATGTACAACAGCTCCAGAAAGAGTGTCAGGACTGGTTGCTTGTTGACGGTCTTGATGCTGGAAGGATTGTGGAGCGGGTGGTAATGGAGCAGTTTATGGAACAGCTCCCAGAAGAGACAGCCCACTGGCTTCTGCACAACCAACCAGCAACACTAAACGAGGCCATCTATTTGGTGCAGAACCACTGGGCGTCCATCATGGTCTCTCCTCCTTAACATTTCACCACGTTGTGGCGCTTGATAGAGCACAGTGGGAGGGGCACGACAAGGGATTTCACACCCAGTCTGCCCAAATACTTACTTTTGATTGTGCTTGACAGTCTTGATCAAATAAAATCTTTGTCAATATTCAATAATTTGTCTTTGTATTTTGTGTTTATGTGGGCTTTGTCTTTTTGTCATTAAAGGAATTAGGAAAGTGGTCTGTCTTCCGTTCTTTCTTTTCAGTAAAAAGACAAATAGGAAAATACAGGAGTTTGTGGCAGGAGCTCAGGTGAATAACCATATTCACTCTTCCTTATGGACCACACACTTTGCTGTCACATTGTGCAAGCCACCGCTCATGTAAATAATATATTGAATATTAAATATTATATTATATATGTATTTAACCTGTTCATAATATTGTGCAACGAATAATTTCAAAAAAGTCCACAAAAAAGGGTTGGTCAAGTCGCTTTTTCACGGCAGCACCACACCTTTATGTTCAGAACTCACTGTTCCACTGTATTTTTTATTTTATTTACTCACACTAGCGACGATGAAACAACGTGCTTTTTGCTGTTACAAGATTGTTGTTTGTTGCCAGAACTTGGACAAGATAAATACAAAAATATGCCAAAATGACAGACAAGAAACAAAAAACACGTTTCACACAAATGTAGCCTGATTTAAAATCCCGTCGCGCTTCTTCTGTACAAGTCAAAAGTCAAAATGTCTATCCAGCGCAATTGACACAGAATAAATAAAATTCATCCATTGCAGGCCTGATGGTTTATCGATCGCCGAAGGTGTGATGACGGGTGTGACGGCGGTAGTATAGACTCTGCCGACTGAGGGTTGTGTATAGAGGCGATTCCGGGAAATCACACGGGCATACGCACGCGCGCACACACACACCACAGCCTTTACTCCGACACGGAAACCTGCAATGACAGGCCGGGAGTGATTCATGCAGAGGGGAGGGCAGTACAATTTACCTGTGCGCTTCCTCTTACTGTAAAAATTGAAACCATGGAAAAAAACCCAAACAAACATAAATTAAATTTATTCGTAAGTGACTTTAGTAAGACACCTGTATTTTGTATTCGTCTTGATTTCCACTACTACTGCTGCTGCTGCTGCTACTACTACTACTACTACTACTACTACTACTAATAATAATAATAATAATAATAATAATAATAATAATAATAATAATAATAATAAAAGTAACAGCTGTGTATGGTTTCCGAAATTATTCCAAAAATTGGTTTCCGCAAATTTTTCCGAAAATGTTTCCGAAGATTGAAGTGTATAAGCGCCTGTACAACTTGCAGTAGACACTGCTCATGAAAATCTCAGAATTGCAACTACTCCATGTGAGAGAAACGGCACGAGATCAACACCGACAACTACAACGGCCGCGTACGAGCAGTAAAGGAAGTTTCGACTGAATTGCATTTCATCCGTGTGCGCTTAGAGGCTCACCTCAGCTCCCTGTTGGACGACTGGTGAACTACAGCCTTCAGAAATCAGCTGGAAAGGTTATTTAATTCTCTTTGATACGCACGCACACATTTTCAGGTAAGTATGACACTGTTTGGGTGGGATAACAGCTAAGAAAGTTCTCTCTCTCTCTCTCATACGCAATGGAGCCTTCACACATTGTGCAGTTTCTGGAGGCTCTGAATCAAACACTGGCACAAATCCAGCATATGGGCCAGAGCTTTCGGCAGAGCATAGAATCTGATCATCGCAAGAAAATTATCTGGCAGCAGTCAGAGCAACATCGCCATATATTTCGCTCTTTGACCCTAAGTGAATGCGGCCAACTGTTTGCATTTGTACAACAGCTCCAAGACCACTGTCAGAAGTGGTTACTGGCTGATGCTAATGATGCTGGAATGATTGTGGAGCGGGTGGTAATGGAGCAGTTTATTAACCAGCTTCAGCAAGACACTGCACATCGGGTTCTCAACAATCAACCAGCAACACTAAACGAAGCCATCCATTTGGTAGTGAATACACCATCTCTACCCACCACCCAGAGTGCTATTAGATAAACAGGTTCCCTGAGCACCTCTGGTTCAGCACAATGAAGCCATTTGATCTCCCCGATTGCCCAATAATAAGGATATAGGCCTAAATAATTTAACTAAAATAATCGTCTGTTAATTCCGATACGGTATCACGGTATCGTATTTCCAAATGGCGATGTCGAAAAATTCGTGTACCATAAAGAGTGAGAGTTAGCGATATTTTAGAAAAAGAGTATCGTTGTCGAACTATTTGACGTCCAACGTCGACGTTCTCCTTCATGCTGAGAGAATGAGGCTGAAGAAAAAACAAAACAGCAGAAGTGACGTGTTGCAAGTTCCTTACTTCCGTTTTTTTAAAACCGTGGTACTTGTGCTCTCATTCAATTTACCCGTGCGCTTCCTCATTTTTTAAACCGTGTTACTTGTGCACCTCCGAAAGAAAAATCTGTCGTTAATACCGACAAATTATCAGACTGTTGTGCTTATGGTTTATGGCGTTCTTACATGCAGTAACAGGGAAATTTATCAGTAGAAGAAAACAACAGATCTGTATTAAAATGAGACTTTAAACGTGGTTTATATAAGGGACTGAATGTTCCACTGTTTTGTATTTTATTTTATTTGATTATATTAGGGTCACATAATGATATCAGACATTAGACAACATACGCAGGCATATTTTTCATTAACAAAAACTTACCATAATAATAATAATTAAATTAATTAAAAAAATCTGTTTATTCCGACAGGTTTTACATCCGCTTATCATATATCCGATGGCGATGTCGAAAAATTCACACACACACACACACACACACACACACCACCACCACGCTTTCTCACGTCATGTAAAGACTTGCGGAAAGTAGTCCCCGGAAATTTAGGGCGCAACTTGGACCATAATGCAAAGATACGTGGTATAGCATAATGACCAACAAAACAAGCAAGTATGAGCAGCGAAAAAAAACAAACAGGTGTCCCATAAATGTAGCCTGGTTTAAAATAAATAAATTAAGATATCTATTCCAGTTCTGATGGTTCATCGATAGCTTTTGACGACGAGGTCCGAGAACTCAATTCCCGTAGGTTGTGTAGACTCTTTTCCGACTGAGGGATGTCTGAGACGATTCCGGAACGTCGCATACGCACACACACACACACACATACACACCACCACCACCACTACGTAGACCTAACCGTACACTACGCACTATACTCAGACACGAAAACGTACAATGACTTGTCAGTAATGACTCATGCAGGGCGTAGAGAATCAGGCTGAGTTTATTTCCCTAAACAAATTTACCCGTGCGCTTCCTCCTGCTGTAACAAAGACATTGGTGAAAAACAAAAACATAGATACATAGTCTGCTAGTCTGCTCACACACATACCACAGCTCTACAGTCTTTACTCCGACACGGAAACCTGCAATGACAGGCCGGGAGTTACTCATGCAGAGGGGAGAGCAGTATAATTTACCTGTGCGCTTCCTTCTACTGTAAAAATTGAAACCGTGGGGAAAAAAAGTATATATGCATAGCTTGCTATTTAAATATTTAATGCCATTTTAAAAAGCTTTACACAGCTCTATTCATATATAAAAGAATCAAAATCTAAGTTATAAGTAAGGGACATTAATAAGTAAACTGTATTTGTCTTGATTTCTGACAAGGTTATCTACTACTACTACTACTACTACTACTACTACTACTAATAATAATAATAATAATAATAATAATAATAATAATAATAATAATAATAATAATAAAAATAATAATAAAAGTAACAGCTGTGTATGGTTTCCGAAATTATTCCAAAAATTGGTTTCCGCAAATTTTTCCGAAAATGTTTCCGAAGATTGAAGTGTATAAGCCCCTGTACAACTTGCAGTAGACACTGCTCATGAAAATCTCAGAATTGCAATTACTCCATGTGAGAGAAACGGCACGAGATCAACACCGACAACTACAACGGCCGCGTACGAGCAGTAAAGGAAGTTTCGACTGAATTGCATTTCATCCATCAGTAGCAGGAGATCAACACCGACAACTACAAAGGCTGTGAAGAAAGTTTTTCAGTTTTCGACTGAATTGCATTTCAATCGTCTGCGCTTAGAGGCTCACCTCAGTTCCCTGTTGGACGACTGGTGAACTACAGCACTCAGAAATCAGCTGGAAAGGTAATTGTATTAAAAGATCTGTATTAAAATGAGACTATAAACGTGGTTTATATAAGGGACTCAGTGTTTCACTGTGTTTTGTATTTTATTTTATTTGATTATGTTAGTGTTATATAATAATATCAGATATTAGACAACATACACAGGCATACTTTTCATTAACAAAAACTTACAATAATAATAATAATAATAATAATAATAACCATGAAGGACGTTTTAATAAGGTGTCTGATATCTGATGGTGATGTCGAAAAATTCGTCAATCATATGCAAAGAGAGAGAATCAGCAAAACGTCTGAAAAAAATCAACACCGACGGATTCCTATACGCCTTTCGCCGTTAGTGTTGAACTATTCATCGTCCAACGCCGACGTTTTCCAGCAGTCGTGTAGGACTTTGAACTATGGCGTTTAAATGTACGGCTTTCTCACGTCATGTAAAGACTTGCGGAAAGTAGTCCCCGGAAATTTAGGGCGCAACTTGGACCATAATACAAAGATACGTGGTATAGCATAATGACCAACAAAACAAGCAAGTATGAGCAGCGAAAAAAAACAAACAGGTGTCCCATAAATGTAGCCTGGTTTAAAATAAATAAATTAAGATATCTATTCCAGTTCTGATGGTTCATCGATAGCTTTTGACGACGAGGTCCGAGAACTCAATTCCCGTAGGTTGTGTAGACTCTTTTCCGACTGAGGGATGTCTGAGACGATTCCGGAACGTCGCATACGCACACACACACACACACACACACACACACACACACCACCACCACCACCACCACTACGTAGACCTAACCGTACACTACGCACTATACTCAGACACGAAAACGTACAATGACTTGTCAGTAATGACTCATGCAGGGCGTAGAGAATCAGGCTGAGTTTATTTCCCTAAACAAATTTACCCGTGCGC
The DNA here is from genome assembly GCF_019097595.1 of Hemibagrus wyckioides. Lineage (NCBI taxonomy): Eukaryota > Metazoa > Chordata > Actinopteri > Siluriformes > Bagridae > Hemibagrus > Hemibagrus wyckioides. The sequence continues at coordinate 10,446,089 of NC_080724.1, forward strand.
TTCCTCCTGCTGTAACAAAGACATTGGTGAAAAACAAAAACATAGATACATAGTCTGCTAGTCTGCTCACACACATACCACAGCTCTACAGTCTTTACTCCGACACGGAAACCTGCAATGACAGGCCGGGAGTTGCTCATGCAGAGGGGAGAGCAGTATAATTTACTTGTGCGCTTCCTTCTACTGTAAAAATCGCATCGACATTCACACACGCACGCACGCACACACACACACGGTGGTGTAAAGTAACAAAATAAAAGAAGTAAAATACAATTTTGTATAATTCAGTGTCAGGGTTGGTTGCTGGCTGACGGTCTTGATGCTGAAAGGATTGTGGAGCGGGTGGTAATGGAAAAGTTTATCAGACAGATCCCAGAAAAGACTGCTCACTGCACAACCAACAAGCGACACTAAATGGGGCCATCTATTTGGTTGAACCACCAGGCGTCTATGGTTGTCTTTTCCCTTAACATCTCCCCACGCTATCTATAGCATTTCCAATTCGTTCGAGATATATTACTAAAATTATGCCGACAATTTCTATGAAAAGAAGAGTTTTTAGATCCTATGCTTTAATACAGAAATACAGAAGAAACATGCATCCTACATAGCTACTACAGTCTGTACGCCGAAAGATGTGCAGCGACAGGGCAGGAGTGTCCTTCCGACTGCAGTATCAGACTTTTATGTTTTGTTTTGTTTTTTTGGTATTTTATTTTAATTGATAATAAAATCACACATTAGACAATATACAGAGGCATATTTGTCATTAACAGAAACATGTACAAAATTGTGAAATAATAATAATAATAATAATAATAATAATAATAACATAAAAACAATAAAAATATAAATGTGTTTATTACATTAACAGGCTTCACATCCGCTTTCTAACGACGGTACCATATTTCCAAATGGCGATGTCGAAAAATTCGTGAACGATTAAGCAAAACTCAGCAAAACTGTATAAAAGAGTATCCTATAAATGCCTCAAGTGAACACCGTCGGTCTGTTATTTGCCTCCCGACTGTAGTGTGGATCTATTCGCTGTTCAATGTCGACGTTTTCCAGCACCAGTGAAGGATTATCCGCCTTTGAACGACGGTGTTAGAATGAACGCAAAAAATCGCGTATCCATCCATATCCACATCCACACAGTCCTACAGTCTGTACTCCGACACAGAAACGCACATTGAGTGGTCAGGGGTGACTCGTGTAGGGAGGAGAGAATCACGTGGAAGGGATTTACCGAAGCTGTGTTTTATCTGAACACTTCCTCCTGAAACGCCGCTGCATGTATTGCGCTTACCGCTGCGACCCGAGTTCATTTTCCGGAAGGGAACGTTTGTAAAAAAAAAATAATAAAGTGAAAAACTGATTTGAATAGAAGCATTTGGAAGCAAAGCAATGGGTATAAAATGTGTGGTTCTACCCAGAGTAAGCATTGCATTTCTATTATCATTAAGGGAAGAAATGGTTGGTCAAATATACTCCGAATGTGAGACTGTTACCGAAAACTTGAACGGCTCGTTACGACAAAAAATTTTCGGTTGATTTCGAAAATTTCGACTGAATTGCGCGAAGACGGTGTATAAGACTGTCCTTATGCTCTTCACTGCTATTCAGCTCTCTGGTGCACGACTTGCACATCCGCAATTGCAGCTTTCGGAGATGACCTGGACAGGTAATACAACCAGGGGCGGACTTAGTGATTTGGGGGCCCTAAGCGATTCCAGGTTTGGGGCCTTTGAACTCAACACACTCTATTTCTATATATATATTTTTATTGTTTTTTTTGTTTGTTTTTTTTTTGCTTTTCTTTTTTGTAAATAAACTGCATGTTGAAAATAGCTTTAAAGTGGAACTTTTATTTTCCTAATGTAAAATTAAATGCAATAAAATCACAAATAAACTAAATTCACAAACTAATTATTTACAAATAATTACCCATATTTATGATGATATTTTAATATGGATGCTCTGTGTCTGGGGTGGGGGGGGGGCTGCAGCACTAACTGTGGGAGTTTGTGAGAAAAAATTAGTGACTTTCGGGAGTTTAGCCAAATTTTTTTTATATCCTCTTGTCTTCTCCTTTTTTTCAGCTACACTGGGGTAGCTGCGTTTCACTGATTATTTCTAAATTTGTTCCAAATTTATAAAATTCTCACTCTTGCGCGCTCTAAGTCTTTCTATGCTCTACTCTCATCTGACTGTCTTTGAACCGCTCACACCTCGCGCATGTGCAGTACGATAGGAACGTACCACTATTCATGAATCATGGGGGGGGCCTCGCATTTGAAAAGATGTAATAATAACGTTAAAATCTTAATGGTTATAGGCAGACCATACAATATATAATAGAAATTATTAAGTACTATATGATTTATACAGGCGTCTTGGTATTGGTCGGGGCCCCCTAATTTCCCGGGGCCCTAAGCGGCTGCTTACCTGGCTTATTGGTTAAGTCCGCCCTGCTCGCGCATGTGCGGTACGATAGGAACGTACCACTATTCATGAACCATGGGGGGGCCTCTCATTTAAAAAGATGTAACAATAACATTAAAATCTTAATGGTTATAGACAGACCATACGATATATGTTAGAAATTAATAAGTACTATATGATTTATACAGGCTTCTTAGTATTGGTCGGGGCCCCCTAATTCCCCGGGGCCCTAAGCGGCTGCTTACCTCGCTTATTGGTTAAGTCCGCCCCTGAATACAACCCCATGATCATCCACATCCACCTCCATCCACAACCACTCACAGATCTCAGGTAGGAAAAAAACTTCCTGAGGACTCCTGGTAAACACTTTGAATTGATTTTGAATAGTGGGCGGAGCTAAACCGGCTTCTTGTTCTACCTGCAGTAGACACTGCACTGCACACTCAGCATCGGAAAAACAAAAAGAGGAAAAACCTCAATAAGAGAGACAACGACTGTCATTTATCAACGACCACTATCCTATTTCCAAATAGCTACCTGAAACATGTAAAATAGAATCGAAACGAAAAAGGGCATCCTATAAATGATTCAAGTGAGTTCCGTCAGCTTGTTATTAGTTTTTCGAGCTATCCGCTGATGTCAACGATTCATTTTCCAGCATTACAACATCTTTCAGTTCCCTGTTGTTTAGTGGCTTTGATCCCGTGCTTTTCTCCGCTGAGCCCGGATTCCTGGCAGGGTACCAAAACAATACAGCAATTTTGTATTAAGAAAACGTAGCATGCAACGAGATCTGAATAGAATTTAGCGGCACTTTAGGCTTAAAACGCTTGTTCTGCCTGTATACCTGCAGTAGACACTGCACTGGTAATATCAATATCTAAAAACAGAAAGGGAAGGGAAACTTCAAGCGAGTTTGCTTCAGTCGTGCATGTATTCTAGTGTATGCCGGAAAGCTTTAGAGTGGATTGTGTAACATTAGAGTTATTGGAGGATCATCACCATCACCAAGCGCTAGAGCTGGTGAACTACAGCTTTCAGAAATTAGCCGGGCAGGTAATTTATAAGTTTAGGTTCAGATTACTAATGCAGATATTAATTATATAAATTAAAATTGCACTCCAGAACAATAGCCCACCTATTGAGTTAAACTGTGCTTATTTCGAATGCTTCTCAGGCCTAAACTCAGTGCATGTGTGCGAGTACATTGGTGAAACAACATAACACTATGTATGTACTGATGGATGTTTGCATGAATTTATTTTTAGCTTGAAAGACTGCACTGAAAACCACTAAGCCTCCTCTGCTTCCTGACTTCTGCCGGGAAAACCCAACAGCTCTGTAAGACATCGATATGGCAACAGCTTATACCATGTGTGATGGTAAGATGAGCTAAGATGTAGATGTATTTTTAATTGTTTTTTTGTTTGTTTATTATTATAGTTATATTTATTTTAGTTTTATATTTGATATTACATTTAAATGTAAGTTTTGTTGTTTTGTTCATATTTTCTTGACCCAGGTGTATGCACTGCAGCGTTCTGTTGTGTGTCTGTGGTCTGCGACGTATTCAGTCAAGCCTTTACATGTGCAGGTGGAGGTGTGTCAGATTATTATTGTTGTTGTTGTTGATGATGATGGTAATAATCAAAGAAATGAATAAATGACCACAATAATCAAATAAATTATTTAATACAGCATTGGTTAGTCAATTGGTTAATTCATTTAATTATTACATATTTATCAAATTAATTAAATAGCTAGTAATTAATTTGTAATTAGTTTGCTAAACAATATTACACAAAGTACTAAACAATCATTAATACATAAAATTATAAAAAAAAATAAGTAATATTACTGGATAATTATTAATTAACGCTTAATTAAGTAATTCATTATAAACTGCTAGAAAATAAATGATATAAATTGAACTATTAATGAAATAAAATACTTGTTTAATATTTAATTAGCTTAATACATATATTCATATTGTATCTGTTTTTTAATCGTATTTATCAAATTTCTTGGCTCTAGGAGAGAGGCTTGATGAGGATGCAGTGGCAGAGGGAGCAGCAGAGTTAGAAGAAGGTCTGATCATTTATATCCGATGTATACACATTTTTCAACATTAACATACATATATTACTACGTAATACTTGACTTATTAGCACTTAATTATAACTTGGCACTTTTAATTATAACTTGGCACTTTTAGGTTTTGTTAAACTCTCAGTAGAGGAAACCGAAGCAGCAGCACCGCAGAGCTCAGTGCGTCCTTTCTTCTCCGACACACCTCCTCCATCATAACAACAGACTCGAAATAGTTTTATTTGCCAAATAGACTGAAATGCATGGGCATCGCTAGGCCATTTTTAGGGGGACTTTAGCCCCCCTAATATTTCTACTCAGCCCCCCTAAAAATTCTTCAATCCGCAGACCGCGATGTCGCAGAGCGAGGATCAGAGGACAAGTGGGTGTGTGGGTGTGTGTGTGATCAGGAAGACTCGTATTTGGCTTGTTCAGTACTCAAATGTTATACACATCTATGCAATATAGTGGAATGCTGCAATGAGTTTACCATCCTACCCTGTTAGTCAAACCTTTATTTTATTTTATTGTATTTTATTTTATTTTTTACTGTTATACCATCATTGGAGTCTGAACCCCCTTTAAATGAAAATCCTAGAATCGCCCCTGCTGAAATGTATTAGTCATTTTTCTTACAACACGACACATTCAACACGGTTTACATCTCAGACGATACAACAAGCAACACCATTAACATCCTAACCTCCAAATATTGCAGGGGTCTGTATAACAGTCCTTTTTTATTATAATGGAGGTAGTTATGCAATTGATATACTGTTGTAATGTTTATGGTTTTGCTTCTATTCCCCCTTTGTATATATGTGACAATTTTGTAAATATTTGTAATACATAGCTATATGTATTGTTAATAATATTATTATTAGTAGTAGTAGTAGTATTGTACTAAAATATAATGTAATACAGTTTAAATAAAGCACGTGGATTTACAATTTTCAGTAAAGCAAGTGCAGTAATATCAAAATGTACAACAACTTTTAACAAACAAAGTGCCTAACAAAAATTCTTTTCATTAGGTAAGTAGGTTAGTACTTTCATTTTTCATGTTAAAGCAACTTTTCTTTCCCCGTATTAAAATCAGTCAACGGTATCGATTTTCAGAAACGGATGTGGCTTATGTCTCTATGTGATGTAAATGATATTTGTGCCCAACGTTTATTATCAGCACGCTTATTATCCTTAGATAGGAAAAAAGGCAAAAATGAATATGTGGTTGATTTGAACCAAAATGTAACTATGCAGCAAATACAAATGCAGCCGAATTACAAATTTAAAACAGAAATAAAATCAGCCGGCGCTAACGCTGTCTCTCACTCGTCATTGCATATATACACTACCAGTCAAGTTTGGACACACCTTTTATTTCAGTGTTTTTGTTTAGGGAATTATTTTCTACATTCTAGAACAATACTGGAGATTTCAAAACTATGAAATAACACACATGGACTTAAGTAATGACATATAATGTTTTTTGTTGTCCATGTAATGACAACAAAAAACAGTCAGTTGTTATTTTAAGACACGAAGGTCAGTTGTTCTGGAATAGTTCTTGCAAGAACAGTATTGTCAAGTGCATTTGCAAAACCCATCAAGCACCATGATGAAACTGGCTCACATGAAGACCATCCCAGTAAAGCAAGACCAAAATTTACCTCTGCTGCAGAGGAGAAGTTCATTTAGAGTTACCAGCCTCAGAAATCACCAATTAACAGCACCTCAGATTAGAGCCGTTATGAAGGCTTTACAGAGCATCAGTAGCAGACATATCTCAATATCAACTGTTCGAAGGACATTATTGTGTATTTCGGCCGCCTTCAGCATTGAAAGAAAGAAAGAAATAAACATCAGGGAAGACCATGGAATTAGAAGATGTGTCCAAACTTTTGACTGGTAGTATATATATATATAGTATAGCATTTTAAAATAACCTGCACGCAGAGCTTATATTGTAAAACCTGTAATTTTAAAGAACATCCATATATTACACATTGTTTTGGATTGCTGTAACAAACATCAGTCAATATAAACAATAAAAAAACATTGTCATTACTCTTGTCGCTAAACTCAGAGACCTAGCTGTGGATAAGCGAAATATATCTGAACCGATGCAAAAAAAAAAAAAAAGAAAAAAAAGAAAAAGAAATTAAATGAATTGTAGTCATTGTAGTTAGATCTCCATTTTCTTTACTTGATTGATTAATGTTTATTTTTTTAATTTTTTTTTTTTTTTTTTACTTTTTTTAACTTGATTGTAATAACGTAAACAGGGAGCTTGCGCCATCTGCTGGATAAATGCGTGCAACAACATTAAATAACCCAGACCCAGTTACCTTTGATCCAGTTTAAAAAATAATGTTAATGTTATATTGTTCGAGCTACAAATCAAATTTACGGTGTAAAAGTTTAAATGAAAATGTAGGTTAAAAAAAAAAAAAATATATATATATATATATATATATATATATATATATATATATATATATATATATATATATATATATGCGTGTGTGTGTAGGCCATTAGTTTCCTTTAGTTCCTGAATATGAGGTGAAAACTTACAAGGTACAAACTTGGAAAGCAATTTTTAGTAAACTCATTATGTTACATTAGCACATTTGATAGAGGATATGATTAAGAAATATATGTAATATATGATTTATTACCATTTAAAAACCTGACCATATCCTCTTACATGTCATACTATTTATGTCGTGTTAATTCTATTAAGCATTTCCACTGCAGGAGCTCAGAACATCAGGTTTGACTTTTACTTATAAGATCAGAAAAATAAATGCGGCTAAGATGAATTGCCAATTTTACCAAATTCACCCTGTGAGTTTAACAAGGTATAAAATGATCCACAATCTTGTGACCTCTCGTTTTGTCCTGCGTTAACTCAACCCAGGGGGTGAGTCCCCAGCTCATTTTAGACGTGGGAGAAAGGGAAAGTTTTTAAGCTGTTGGATGGTATGATCATGGCTTGACTGTTATTTTAACGTCATTTGTCCAGCAGATGGCGATAAATAACACTATAAAATGATAAATGCTGCAAAAGAGGAAATGAATTATGAAGAGTTTCCATATGATCATCCACCTGTGTGTGCATTCATGTGTGGTGAAACTCACAAGGATTTGATTTACTTTTACTGGAAAGTCTTATCATGGATTGTAGTTTTTGAGCTCATGAGCATTTTTAAAGAAACATTTGGTGCATTTCGCATTCATACTTAATAAGACTAGCTTTTGAACTCACAAGTCTTGAAATATGAGTTGAAGTTATGTAATAAAAAAGCCATGCCTGCATTTTTTCACTCTGTTATTTCCTCTTTTTGACTGAGCCTCATGTGCTTCTCTCTCTCTCACTCTCTCTCTCTCTTTGGTTTTCAGCCAGGACTCATGTGGTGGTAGAACAGAAATGAACTTGGACTTTCACAGAGCTGGCTTTGTAGCATTGGCCAATTTCCTAGTGAATGTTATCAGTGGCGAGGGAAGCTTCATACCAGAACACACAAACAAAGCACTCATCCTGGTGTCCAGAGCCGAGCTCAGTCTTAAAGAAACCCTCTTAACTGCATGGAAAACTTTCAAACCCCAAACTCATGTACATTTATCGCCTGTGTCATAGAGTCAACTTCAGACTTATTGCCATCTTTCTGAAAACACATTCAAGTGAATATTAAAGACCACATGAACTGAGTGATTTATTAAACATAAACATATGGGGACATTAAAAGTTTCTAGTATTTTTTTTTTATTAGTCTAAAAAGACTTGCTGTAAAATTATTAGCATTCCTCAATTAATCCAGCAATGTATATTATGTTTGTGCATGTGGTTTTATATCCAGACCATAGGTTTTTATAACAGTCTTTAGGGGCGCCAATATATATTTTTTATTTTAAGTTTTTTAGAGAAAATACTATTGGTAAAACTAAAATATAACTCCTTAGGGGAAAGATTTTTGTAAGAGCTCATTCAAATGGGAATTTCTTTTTTCATGTACTCACTGGCCACTTTAATAGGAACGTCTATATACACTCAGACAACCATGTAGCAGCAGTACAAGGGATAATATCTTGCAGATATACAGATCAATAGTGTCTGTTACTGTTCGAGTCAAAGATCAAAATGGGGGGGGGTGGAGATGTTAGAGATTTTGACTGTGGAATGGTTGTTGAGTTTACTCAGAATGTTGTAGGGAATATAAAAATCCATTCAGTGGCAGTTATGATAGAAATAAGCGAATGGTTTGAGCTTACAGGAAGTTTATGGTGACACTCTTTACAATGGTGGCGAGTAGAAAAGCATCTCAAAAACAGTTGTTTTGATGTATATAATGTATTACAGAGGCACTCAGGCTTGCATTAAGATGTGCTGTAACATGGTTAAAAAAAATCATAGTAAATTCCCATTTCAGCTCTTTCACTAACACCACATTCCTTTCTCATGTAGTTTTTTTTTTTTTTTGCTGAGGGCATCTCTGTCATGCACAATGTTTGCTTTCATTTTGGATGGAGGGATATAAATGAGATGGGGGGAGGGGTGACCTAAATTCACACGAATCTAAATTCACAGTGGTTCTCTCAAAGACAGCATCCCTTCAGCTTATGATAGTTGGTCTTTGACCAGCCTAAATACTGCCTCTGTCCTTAATCATAATCATTTCTTTCTTTTTTTGTTTTGTTTAAAATAGTACCACTTACACTAAACCATTTTTCACATCCTGTTTCTTTATTTTCCAGTTATACTCTTACAGAATTTTCACTCCACTTCCTCTTCTTGTATTTTCATATATGTTGTGGTTTTTTCTTTACACAGTTTATCACACTTTTTCCCCTTGTTCTCTTCCAGATGGAAAGAATGAAACAAATTATATCACTCGCTTATAGAGCAGACCTTCATTTCCTTTATTCATGTTTTAAGTGTTTGCAAATACATTGTGTGTGTGTGTGTGTGTGTGTGTGTGTGTACACTAGAGACCTGCTGCTCATTAAGGTCCATTCAGAGGTTTGCCCCAGTGGAGCAGTGATTACTGCGGTTACTGCAGGCCTGGCCCTGGGCGATAGAGACTCCCCCAGGAACAGCCGTCATAAATCCCTCTGCCTCAGACAGACACGCTCAGTAAGACCTGATGCAGACACAGCCTCCTGCAATGACACAACCCCCACGAGAGCACTGAGATGGTCTCAGAACAGCAGCTGACGATAATTCAGTTTGCAAACGAGTTGGCTCATTTAGGTGAACATTTAGATCTGGCTTGATATCAGGAGGCTCTGTCTTCGCAAATAAAGAGGAATCAGTGTTCTGTATGTCAAATGCTTTTAATCAGATGTAGTGGTGATTTGTAGAAATAAAAAATATATATATTTAGAATGATGTAACGTTTAAATCTCACTGGTCAAGACAGCATGGGGATGGGGTTCACTGCTAGTTTTATGATGATGTACAATGTATAATAATAATAATAATAATAATAATAATAATAATAATAATAATAATAATAATAATAATAATAATAGTGTAAAAGGTGTGTGATGCATCTTCAAATACAGAAAAGCTTAGAATTTTGTGTATTTAATACAGTGTGAAGTAAAAATAAAAATAAAACAAATTTTAAAAATAGTTACATAATGGAAAGTAGCACTAACAAATAAAATCACTATACAACTAAAAAAAATATAGGACGTAGGTACAATAATTAAAATTATATAGTAATAAAGTAATGTAAATGAAACTGGCCAGGAAAAAGTACAAAGCTAAGGTAAAAAATATGTAGTGTTTTGGACAGATGAACTATTAGTGACTTAGTGTATTCGAGTGAAAGAGTGTGCATGGACTGATTGCACTGAGAACCTGTGGAAAAAGCAACAGTCCTCTTACAAATCTATCAAAGAACTGTCACTGCATACTGTCAAGACCTTAGAATGAAAGCACATCAGCTTCTAAACTGTTCATGACATCACCCTCATCAATCAGAAGGCAGAAGGAACAACACAGAGCCAATGAAAAACTTCAAGGGGACTTTGTTTCTCTGCAAGATAATGCCTTATGGAAAGCAGTGCCAGAACCTGAGGACCCTGCCAGGCACTTCCCGAAAGATCCAGCTCTTAGTAGAGGACTGAGCCAACTCATCTGACTCACTGAAACGAACTGGAACTCCCAGTTTCAGCATGAAACCCTTCTTTAACCTAACAGGGACTAAATCACTCAATACAATACACTTACTCATTTGGCTTAAAGATGTTACAGAGGGGCTAAGCTAGAGGGCAAGAAAAAAAACAAGCAATTGTTCAGGGATGTCAGTCATGTGGGAACAAACAACCGCATAGCTGACATTGTCTGCATATGAAATTCATTTGTGTTTGCTTTATTAATAGATGACACCTCACCAATGCTGGCATAAGGCCCAAACTTTTAATAACATATAGACCTTGGTTTTCAAAATAGTTTTGTGAACATCCTCTTTCGTGAGACAGCTGGCAGAGCTGAAGGGAACATAGTTAGTGTAATTCACCTCATTAAAACAAACAATGGACAGTCTTACATCAGAGGAAACCTTCCAATACACAAAACTCTCATGTTTGAGATAGATGTTCAATTTAAAAAAGAAGAAGAAGAAGAAGAAGAAGAAGGTAGAATGAACAGTGGAGATGTATGGATTTGTGAGTACCATGCTTCTATTTTATAGAGGGCAAACACACACTCACTGATAAAAGTGGAGGTTGCAAATTTGATGAGAGAAATCATCATCATCATCATTCTTCTTCTTCTTGTTATTATTATTATTATTATTATTGTTGTTAAATATTATTATAAGAAGCTTAAGCATGGCACCTTTAATTTGTGTGTGTGTGTGTGTCTGAAATCTACAGCGAAATCATGGTGTAGAGAGAGAGAGAGGGAGAGAGAGAGAGAGAGAGAGCTCTGAACCAGGATCCACAGCGTCACAGTTAACGAGCGCGCGCGCGCGAGCGCCCCACTGGGGAGAGGAGGGGGGAAGGCAAGGCGAGGGTAATCGCGAGCTCGGCTGCTCGACTGTCACACGGCTCCGTGCTCCTTCTTCATTTCCGTAGCGTGGGGGGAAGAGATAAAAAGGAGAGCGCGCGCCTGTCATCCCTTCTGTCGGGAGAAATAAAAAATACGACTCACGACTCGTGTATTAAACATCCAGTCGCGCTGGGTTTGGGAATGACGACACCCTAAACGTCGACGCTTTCATGGGTCTGCGGGGAGAAAACGGAGCGAGCGGTGACGGAAAAATCCAGAAATAATGCTTGTTCCAACGCCAGCTGAGGCTTGACATCCCCCCGTTCTTCATTCTCGTCGAGTTTATTCGAAGGTAAACACCGTTTTCTCGCATTTCCGAGACGACTCGTATAACAGACCGCGTCCCAGTACTTAGCCTGCTACCCTACTGAATATTCAAGTATGCCAAAATAACCGTCCATGGGTTGCCATAGTTACCAACCGTGGCTATATGATATAGTGCGGTCGCATTATGTGTATTAGGACGCGGCCGCCAGGTTTCCTACACGCTCATTGCGTTGTCTAGTGCGATGTTTAGCATGGTGAAGAAGTCAGTGACCCAGTGGATCCCATGCTTAATGCTGAACGGATCTACCGCCGACTCTGTAACAGTTTTAACGGACGTTGTGTTGCGCAAACAGAAGCTGCTGGCCACACAGGTGCGTGCTGGAGCCTGGGCTTTAAAGAGGCTGTAGGGTGGATCTTAAAGAGACACAGATTCACAGCCAGCACTAATGCCTTCCAGGCTTAAAACCGTGACGCCAGGCCATATGTAGATTAAACGAGCCTTTTACACTGTCACTGACTCAGTATGGGGGTATTACATGTGCACTCGGATAAAAAAGGGTGCTAAATTGCACCGTCTCGCCTGCCAGCGGACCACCGAGGGTACACTTTCAATGTTTCTTTTTACCCAGACGTTTTCAGTTCACACCCGATTATGTACATTTTTTAAAGGTATCCTCTAGCCACAGAAGGATACTCTTTTAAAGATCCTCCCTTTATCTTGTGGTACCACCACAGGGACAATTAAAGGTACAGTTTAGTAGGTTGCTATCAGACTCCTTTTATTTGGCGCTGTAATGGTACACATAAGAAAGTCTATTCTCTAGAAAGGTGGATGTAATGTGTATATATCCCTTTAAAGCTTTATTCTAAAAACTAGTTGCAGCTACATGTTTCCAGATGAGAAATTTATATTAAAGATGCAAGACATGCTCCCTCCATGGTTCCTCAACTGGCATAATTAAAGGTATGGGTCAGTACCAAGTGTACTCTCAGAAGGAAAGGCCACCAAAATGTTTTTCTTTGTCACTTGAGTTCATCGAGAGAACATGAATATATTTTACATTGTATAAAACTGGAGCATTACTCAAAAAGCTACACCCTAAAGGTGTACAAAACGTGTACCCTTGACCCAACCAAGACAACAACATGAAAAGATACAGCGTAGTACTTTTCTTTCTGAGTGCGTTTGTACCAAATATGGTTTCCCGATTTACATTTAGCCCTTTCACTAAACATGTTTTATTTATCATCAGTGTTGGCTAAATGTTAGTTTAACTACATTGATGCTTAGCTGATGTGATCTTTTCATTCTGTTACAGACTTTTGCTTCTCAATGAAAAAAACACCTACTTTTTAAAAAATGATCAATATTTAAGCCTAAAGGGTTAAATGAGGTTATTCAGTATAGCACCCTATTCAAAATGTTTGTATAATACTGCAATCATAATGAATCTCTCAGAAAATGCTGAGATATTATCAAAAACAAAAGTGTCGTGTTTCGTCAGATGATTCCACATCAAATCTGATTGGTGTCGATTGATTTTCTGTAGCAGCAGCTGTGACTGTAGCTTGGATTGCAGGTTTATATCAATACGCCGTATTGATGCGTGATCGTTTCTAGTGTAACAACTTGTACAGTGGAGGATCTACATAATCCAGGGCTAATAATAATTGTATGTGTTGTTACTTAACTTAAGAAAAATTGATGAATTGTGATTATGGAGATGATTATGAAGGAGATTTCTGGAAGGAAGTTTTCACAGTGGCACAGCTTTAAGAAATTCTGTATGAATCTGCAGGCTCATATTTTTGTTTAGGCGATACAGTTTAGAGATGGTCACTGTGTCTTTAAATATTAAAGTAGAAGGTTCTGTTCCTTCAGGACACCTACAGTGGTGTGTGATAGATAAGTGGGCTTTCAATAAGGAATCATTTCCTGAACTACTCAATTAAGTAACGATCGAGTTTGGACCCTACAGCTGCTAGTGCCTTATATTCCTTCCTTGGAAGTGTGTGAGGAAACATTGCTTCCAGTGAGCCCAGTACCACCATTGTTAAGGCACAGAAAGAACCTCGGCAGGACTCTTTTTCATCGCTGTTTTTATTGCATTTCACTGTAATACTTTTTCACTCTTAATCTGCACTAATGTCCCTTTAAGAGCCAGGATGACGCTACTGTATTCCAACCAGTGACTGGGCTGTGGGGGGGGGTCATGAAAGGGTTAAACGGTCTCCATGGTGATCGTTGACGTCTGGCTCTGTGTGTGTGTGTCTGTGTATGTGAGCTGGAAAGGTTCAGCAGAGGTTGATCGCTGCTTTATTGCCTCATTTGCACATTTTAAAACACATTAGTCCATGTTTGTGTTGTACTCCTGCTTTTTTCTGTGTAGTTTTTATTTTTGGATCCTGTGCACTGATTAAAAACGAAAAAAATTATACATAACTAAAACAGGCTGACAGGTACTTCTTGTCAGTAATATAACCCTGTTTAATGAAGCAAGTTCTGCCTGATATGGTCGTGTTTGGACCTGCTTGCGTAGGCACAATAACGGCAACCCATTTATCATTTGTCCATTTTAATTCCCAAAGAGGTCCTTAATCACGTTTATGTTGTATTTTCTCCCATCAAATCAGGCTTCTCGTCTCATGTGTTCCACTTTAAGTTAACGGAAAAACGTGACAGGATAAGGAGTATCGCTCACGATGGCGCTGAAACACGAAGACCTCCGCTGTCCTGACGTTTTCATTGGTGTGATTTACTCTGTGTAAATACAGAGGAGAGAATGAAGCGTGATGAGAAAGCATCAGATAAAGACCCTGGCTTGCCCACTACGCTTGATTAAAGATCTAAAATTAGGTGCATGAAATGCCACATTGCTTAAGCATTCGTCGTCAACCAAATCAGTCTAAAGTTCAGGCTCTTAGGCACGGACGGAGGTGTTTTAGCTCCATGAACTCTTCTCTGTAGTCATGCATTGGGGCTTCTGTTGTGTTGTTTTGACATTGCTTGGCACAGCCTTTTTCAGAGAGGAGGAGTGAAATGTGGAAGCTATTACAGTAGAAAGGAGGGGTTGGAATGCAGACCAGCCTTCTCAGCTGGCACTTTAACCTTCCAAAGGCGCCAAACCTCGTGCCAGCGTTATCCATCATTCAGCCACCTGGGTGCTGGGCTTAGACTGCACGGTGGTACCTCTGATCGCTGCTCGGTTCTGCTTTTTAATCTTTATAAATCATAGGTACTAAACAGAACCTTGAACAAACCTCTAAAAAAACACTTCGTGCTCAACATGAAGCAAAGTGGATTTTTTTTCCCTGTAACAACACACCCTGAAATCTTTTCTTCTTCTTGTTCCAAAGCAGTTTTCCAAAGATTTAAACTTTTAATTGTTTAACAAACACCATGTCCTATTTTCTGAACATTTATAATTATATCTGATGTTGCAGAATGCCCACAGGTCACGTTAGTTCTTGATATAGCCTGTGTTCTACAGCAGCTATCCACAGTCCTTATTTCTCTTTTTCTCTCCCATGACGTTATTGAGACAGCACAGAAGACTGAAGCGGTGAAACTGGACACTCCTTCCATACATGTTAAAAAGAAGTGTTCTTAAAGAAAAGAGTCACTATATTATTTTGAATAATTTTGTAAATATTTTTCCGAATTATTAGCTGGAACTGCTTTAAGAGCTGATGCTGTAGTAAATGAATTGACCAATCAGATTCAAGAATTTAAAATGGATATAACTAAACTCAGCCATTTGGTCAAGTCTTGACTGTATTTATGTCTCTACTTATTGCATGGGTTTCCATTTTAATTATTTTGATCATATCTGAGCAAGTGGTATGTTTTAGATTGTTTTGTTGATTCAGGCATGTTTACTGGTTATGGATACGCATTACTTGATCTACGTGTCTCAGAGGAGTGCACAGGCTTTTATCGATGTATTTCATTATTGGTAATAACGGGTTCCAGTATCCATTCCATTATATCAATCCCAGTCACATGCTGCCCTTTGACCCTGTTGTCATAACAGCAGGGTCGAGTTTCGGTGCTGGAGGAGCGTTTAGCAGTAATGATAACGGATGTGTAGGGATAGTCTGTCTGCTCTCACACTCAGCAGATCCCAGATCACATTACGTCATATTTAATTAAAGCCTCCCTCCCTCTGGAGCTTATTTATATCATCTGCTCCTGCGGGCCTCATCAAGAAAGTGGGGATGTGTTTATTTATATATTTACATTTATTCATCTGGAAGAGGTGATGCATTTCCACCCCGAGGTTGATATATTTCATTATATCAGCACATCCTGAAGCGTTCTCTACACATTGTAAGCTATTAATGAGTAACGTAACAGACTTTTTATCCATTTATTGTTGCATGGTGTTTAAATGGAGTCTGTGATGCAAGTTAGCTTCTGTTTTTCTTACGATATGTTGCAGCATCTACAAACAATCTGTCTTGAAGTTGATAAGGCAGAAAAAAGCACAACTTGTCATGTGACAGTTTCATGTAACCTTAAAACCCTATCAAAAATTAACTGTTCTTTGTCTACATAACTTTGGCTTAGTTGATGTAAAGTATCCATCACACAAGGCCATGATTTAGCTGTTACTGTATTAAACCGAGCACATTAACAGAAACGTGTGATTTGAATTACAGCTGAAATTTGCAGTCAGAGCCGTGATTGTAGCACATTAATCAACCTCCTCTCTAATCAGATTATTTATAAAGGCGATATCATTATGCTTCGAGGCACCGATCAGAGACAAGAACCGTGTGTAAGTGTGTGTTTTCTGATGTAAGGATTAGAGTAAGACAGTCTGACTGCAGACCAGCACTAGGACCCGAAGTGTGTGGGCTGGAGATAGCAACAGTACAGAGGTCACGTCCAGTCGTTTTGAGGTCAGCGAGATCACAGGCTGTCGCTTATTAGCATTCAGCTCAGGGAGGCAGAGGGCTGCTTTCATGACGATGCATTTTAAATGGAGTCCCTGAAACACTGCCACCTCTGTTTCTTTACTCAAACTGTGCCGTCACTGCGATCTTTAACTCTTTGTGTGTGTGTGTGTGCGCTTGAGGCTATCACTACACATTGACCTGTGTGTTTGCATTCATTCAGCCTTCATAAACTAACTTGTGTTTTGACTGCAACCTTGCCAAGCTATCAGCAGACTGACGTATATCAGCACCCATCCCTGACCTTCTGCTACAGCACACATCCATCTCTGCTTTCAAGCCAGATGCTCCTCTCTAACGCATATGCATCTGTGTGTGTGTGTGTGTGTACCAGTCTCACTCTGAATACCCCCTACCCTCCCTCTCTCTCTCTATAGCAGCCTTGGGCTTTAGTTGAGCCAGATTCAAAGCTCTGGCCTTGAGCTCAAGACAAATAGGCCATTCACTGGCCAGATAAGATGCTAGCGTGTACAGCACCAAACCTGTACTCCTGCTGCTGTGGGGTCTCAGAGGGAAATTGTGTCTCTGGAGGCAAATCGAAGGTTTATTTCCAATGAAATCACCTCACACTTCCAAACATTGGTGGTGAGCTGTGTAAATCTGTTGCTGTTAAAGCTGTATGCTCAGACGTTCCTCATGCACTTAGAGACGCCTGGCCTCTGTCTAGCCTTGTGTTCATGGTAGCATCTGTTTCGTGTCTCCAGACGTGAAACAAATCTCAGTGTGTATACAAATACTTAATCATAATAAATTAACTTGTTTTTGCTTCACTCATGGGGCTGGATTAATTCCCTCCGTAAGATTGTACGGTACATTACACGAGTCACAAGATTCGTACGGTTATTATATTTAACGATGCACTTCCTATCAATGGATTTTTACCCCACTAGACCAAACTCTCTTTATATAACAAGGCGCTTCAAAAGTCTCGTTTCTGACTGATCAGCAGGTGCTGAAGGCAAATCACAGATTTATTAGGTTCAGATTGGACACTTCCTGTTAGTCAGAGTCCTGCCTTTTGAGCAGTCAGTGGAATCAGTGGCTTTCCGACACCATGGTGGTGCAGAGGGTAGCAGGAGCAGCAGAGCACGGCACACACTAGCTAACAGAGGCCAGAAAGGGCAGCGGTTGATCACCAAGGTGTTCAGGAGCTCTGGAGACTGCTTATCTCAGACCAGTTTTATTGTCTCTGCTTTGTAATTATTAACTTGGTGGAGATAATGTCATGCTGACACACTCGATCTGTGTACACACAAGGGCTGGGTGTTGGTTATTAAAACTAGCTACTACTATTAGTTAATGTGAGGTTTTATGGGTTGTTGGTTGGCTGGGACCAAATCATAAGAATAGGAATATCAGGCAGTTTTTATATTTAGCAGATCTCCATGTGGAAAATGGCTTTGTTTTGTGTTTTTGTGATTGAAATTTAATACAATAACTTAAGCATTTACCAAACAAACAGTAAGTAAAAGAACAAAATCATTTTTTTATTACTGAGGTAAAGATTAGTGTTTAATTAGAGTTCGTGTTCCATTAATATTCTCAAGTGTGTATATATACACACACACACACACACACAATGTGAAATTGCTGTAAAGCACAATTCTCTCTCTCTCTGTTTTCTGGGAGGTAAATAGACAGACCTTATTCTTATTTCAAAAATAGCTATAAACAGTAAATTATTTCCACATGTACCTTTTGCACTTTTCTTCAGTAAACGTTTGCTTATTTGAACATTGTTTATCAAAAGCAAAGATAAAATAAGCTTTATTAAGCTGAAGGAAATTCTTGTGCCAATTGCTCAAGACAATATAAATCAATGAAGATAAAATGGATAAATTTGGTAGATGAATGAATATATATATATATATATATACACTGTTATACAGTAAAAATAGAAATATTCTATAACCATACAAAAAATTCTTTACAATTCTTTAACTGCAAAATTTTGTTTTGCTGTAGAAGGAAAGCTGATGTGCTTTATGGCTGTGTGCAGTGTTAGCAGTAGTAGCAGGCTGAATTGTGGGAGTAGATAGACTATTGAGCTCCATCCCTCATCCCGCTGTCTCCTCCATCACCGGAGCAGTTGGGGGCACAAAATGGCCGTCCCAGCATGCAGCTTCAAAAATGGATTCATCGGCCTGCCGTTGGCATGACAACAATCCTGCGGATGGACCAGAAAATTGTTACCAAATTGTTACATCTGGTCCATTTTCTCGTTCTAAAATGGGACCAGACATTCATTTAACATCATCTGACAGAATCGCTTTTGGAAGGAAATGCAGAAAATGTCACAATTTATTGTGTGTGCATGAACACGATCTGCCTAATACTGAAGATTCTGGAAGGATGCCATGATGAAAGAAACAGATGGCTGGAAGGGAGGAGAAAATACATCAAAATGATTATGATAATTGATGGTTATGAATTTTTGTTCCACTGTGCTGTTGAATATAGTCAGTTCTGATTGGACAGAAGTAACAGGTTTATATTAATGCTCTTATTCTAATTCTTTTTTTTCTTTTTTCTTTTTTTTTTTAAAAAGGCTGCTGACGGAACAACTGTTTATAGCAGACTACTGCGCAAACTCATTTTAACTCATTTCAACCAATTTAACGAAATCGTTAATGCGACGATCCCAACTAGAGCATTATCTCCTGGGATAAATCATTGAGAAAGCTGGCATTCCATCTTCTTTTGCCTTTCCAACTATGGATTATAATTTATTGACTTTTCTTCTTTGTTCAGGATTTATGTCTTAGCCATTTGGCAGAATGTCTCCCAGATTTTACATCTTAAAATGAGATTCACGAGCCGGGTATAGCACTCGAAGCACGTGTTTGTTTTGCAAAGCCTTAAACAAGCATCCCAGTGCAGGCTCAGCTATCGATGACGTCACGCTGCCATTTTGGCACAGCCAGTGTACGGACAGAGACCGGTGGTAAATTAAAGACAGGCTCCCGAGGAGAGACGGCGCGCATAATAAAAAGTGCATACACGAGGGCGGAAATAGCGCAAGTGGGGAGACTTTTATAGCTGTAGATTGTTTGCATGAGCGCCGGGTTTTTTAGCTTTGTGTTTTTGTGTTCTCCGTGGAATTTGCACACGGCTCGTAGTAATTTGTAATGTAATGTTTTGGAAATTAAACAATTAACTTCCCGAGAAACCGAGAAGCCAGCAGACCACATCCTTTTTCAAGCTATATTATTTCTATTTCCATGTATATTTTTTTATCCTCTCCATTGACTGGTCCTTACAGTCTTTCCATCTGCATCATAAAAAAAGTCACAGCACTGTAATGAGACTGTTGCTGTTAATGAGTAGTTGCTGTTAAGCAACTACTGCCCCAAGCTTGACCTTTCAACCAATGATTCTCCATCATTCTTTGCTTCTTTTTTTTTATATCACATCCTTTCTCTCTCCCTCATCCTCCACGTCTCTTCCTCTTTCTCTCTATCTGCATCTCTACCCTTTCTCTCTCTATGCTTGCCAAAAGGAGGTTTACTTTAGAGGGCTGCCAGCATTTTGTGTAATAAACTCCACACTGTCTGGCTCATAAACAAATAAACCGAGGCTCTCTGAGTTAATTTCATCAAATTCCTCCCTCTTCCCTTCCTCCCAGGCAACTGAAGCCATGCCGTTCATTGATGCATTCCTGATCTGTTTAGACTCTCCCTTGGTGCATCTGCCTCTCATGTTGTACAGTGTCTGTGTTCATGTTTCCTCTCTGCTGTGGCAATATCACAATTTTCACAGCTCTTTGCAGCAAAGACACAGATGTTCAAGGTTTAGAGTGCAAATTAGAGTTTGGCTGCTGCCTAATTAGACGCAGGCTCAGCATTATTTTTTGGCTAGTTAAAAAATTTGTCATTGTATTATTTACTGTTACCTTATTTATTTTATTTTAAGTGCTGTTTGCATTTAATTATTTATTGAAACCTTGGATTTATATGGTTGCATTTGATAATTTTTTAATTTCATGGTTTTGAGGCAAGAACATTCTGACTCTCAATAACATCAAAACATTTCAATTACTTTTTTTTTTGCAGCCATAAACTGGTGTTAAGTTCTTGCATATGTTATGTGACAAACTAATGAAACAAATAGAAGGTTTTGTTCGCTAGATTTTCTTTTAATGTCGGTATCTAACACTCTTTTTCTCCTTTTTGAATTTGCAGGGTTGGTCCCCAGAATCCTCTCTGAAATATGAAAAAATTGGTATGAACTTTTATGCCCACAATACCCGAAGGAGGCTGAAATAAATAAGAGGTGATGGAGCACCCGTACAAGGACTCGGTCCCTGTAGACATGGCAAATCCTCAGGAAGTCTGCAACAGCACAGTGGGTGGAGTCGACAGCATCGGCAAGCTCGAGAACGAGACCAGTCCAGTAATCCCCAATGAGACATGGAATGTCAGCTCTCCTGCCATCTCAAAGAGGTCTGTCTCTCCACTGTTGACGATTCAGGCAGCTCCTGTTGTTGCCCCCAGTACAGAATCTTCTGGAGGGGTTGCTCTTAAAGTGGCAACCACAGTTCTTCAACCCATCTGCTTGGGTGAGAGTCCAGTTGTGCTACCCATCTTAGCAGGCACAGCAGCTGCTCAAGTTGGGCAGGCTGGTACTACGCCATACCTGATGACCAGCCAAGGTCCCCTGTCCCTACCCCTGGTTTTAGAGCAGCAGGTGCTGCAGCACTTGAACCCACAGCTCCTCCAGCAGGCTGCCACTTGCCCAGCACTCTCGTTACAGAACAACATGTTGTGCCAGAACCCTTCAGTTGCTCTTGGGCCTCCCCCTTCTCTGGACCAGAAAGGTATTGGTCAGGTCCTGGATGCAAGTCTGCTTACCCTACTCCAGAACCCAAATTTTGCTGCCATCTTGCAGGATCTTTTTCCTGGCCAAGGTAATACCTCTCCTTCTTGTCATCCAGCGACTTCCCCACAGGCAGACCCTTTCTCGTCTGCTTTTCTCCCCCCTCCACCACTTACACACCCATATAGCTCTCCACTTGCCCCATTAGTGCCTCCAGCCACTTTGCTTGTCCCTTATCCAGTTGTCATTCCCCTGCCAGTTCCACTTCCAATTCCAATTCCTATTCCAGTCCCAGTCTCAACTTGTAAGGACACAAAGGTTGACAGCATACCCTCTAAACCTGCATGCACTTCAAGCAAGAGCACTCAGACTTCCACTCATGATTTCTGCCCTTCTCTGATGATGCCTACCAAGGACATGGCAGTCCAACAACCAACTCTTCAGTCTAGTTCCTCCACTGTGGTGACAGATGGGGAGGTGCTAGACTTGTCCGTCAAGGCCCCTCAATCTCAACCACCTCAGAGTGGCAGTTCACAGGAGATCCAGACTTTTCAGCAAGACAGTGTACTTGATCTATCTGTATCCAGTGATAGGAAGACATGTATCCAGTCCTGTAGTGTCTACGGACTACCACCACCTGAAAGAGAGAAAGCCTGCATCTCTGGAGAGGAGGTCTGTAATGGAGCTTTGGCACTGGGGGTCTTGCGACCAGTAGACTGCACTCCCAAATTGGACTCCAAACTCCTCAGTGGTTTAGCGTCATTGGAGTTTAGTCGGCAACACAAGTGGGTGGTGGACAGTGGCAGCAGCAGTTCAGTCACCAGTTCAGTACATGATGCTGCCCTTGGAAGTAGTGGCAACATTGAAATCGTTAGTACTTCACAGACAGCCAAGGTCATTGTGTCTGTGAAGGATGCCATGCCTGCAATCTTTTGTGGTAAACTCAAAGGTCTGTCAGGCGTCTCCACAAAGAATTTCTCTATCAAGTGTGATGCCAGTCAAGGGGGTTATGCTGCCCTGCCTAGATCCCAGGGAGAGCAGCGGGGAGACCCAAGTGACACACTTAAAAAAATTCCCAAAAACCGAGCGATTAAACTGAAGAAGGTCAGCTCACAGGAGATCCACATTCTACCCTTAAAGAAGCAGCGTCTGGCTGCCTTTCTGCCCAGGAAATAGCAAAGACTCTGGTTGATGTTGATGGTCTGAACTAGTGGGATGGCCTGTAGGATGGAGACATAACTAATGAAATACTGTCCATACAAAAGCTTAAAGGAAGGAAGAAGGACATAGAGATAGAGAAAGTGGGAGAGAGGGAGAGCAAGGAAGGAATTAGGGTTTGTTGATGCTAAAGGCATTTCTGGCAGGAACAAAACTTAGACACTCTCTAAACTGACCAGAAATATTTAGGGCAATGCCGGCTGCCTCTGGTTGGCCCGGTCGGCATTTGATCCGTTCATTATAAAGCGATCAGAGAGATTGTTGAAGTGGCTGAGGCCACAAGAAATCGAATATACAAGGAGCTGAAAATGACAGACTGCAACACTACTGAACAAATCACTCGCATTTCTACATTTAATTTCCCCCAAAACTGTTCCTCTGCTATGCATTTTGATTTCGGTCACACATCCCCATGAATTATTCATGCCTTCTCTAATCTAAATGTCCATTAATATGCATAAGCTTAGTTCAGAGATCGTGCCAGCTGCCAAAATGAAATCAGTCCTGTATCTGTCCTACAAACACAATGTGACGAATTCAGCTTCGTCTCTGTCGTTCAGCTGTAAATTCTTGTGCAGGACTCTCTGTGGGTTTCGTTTCCAAAATGAACTTTGTGTGAACAGATTTTTCTATTCACTCGGGGTAGTGTGTGACCTCTGTGCTTTGCCCCGTTAACCGGTAATCGCTGTATTAATCAGTGAATCATCTAAGCGGAACATCCGCTTTCAACGGGGGGTAGGGCTAGTGGTTAGCACAGCGGGCTAATAACGAGTTGCCAAAGCAAAAGGTCTCTGTTTCATTAACTTTGATGATCGGCAGAAACGGTTGTCAGTGGCAACAAAGCACAGTTTTCCTTGTTGCTTTCTGGTGGGGTGGAAGGGGGTGAGCAGGAAAGGAGAAATACACACTGCCCACCAATCTCAATTAGAACAAAATAATCACCGGGGGCTTGCTTATAACACAGTAAATGCAATTTAAAGGGATTATTAATGATCTTTGCGTGGGCTTTGATTTTTTTTTTCTTTTCTAGAGATTTTATGAGCCCCCTGAACTGCAGAACTGCGTTCATCATTTCAGGCTTAACTGGTATTATCTACTCGTGTTTGTTATTGCAACATGTCTGCTTCTAAAATTGGGTGGGGTGCTTATTACTGCACCACTGGCTTTTAGTTTTGTTATACTAAACCCCTATGAAAATGACAACCGATAAATCAAGTTGTTTGTGTTTCATATTGTGCTACCCCCCACTCCCTGCACAAGCTTTCTGCATCCGGCATTGTCTCTGTGTGTGTGTGTAACAAAATTATGCTACTCTCCCAGAGTTTAGGAGACTTTTTGTCCCCTTTCTTTCTTTTATCAACATCAGTTTGCACTTTATTTTCCTATTATTGGTTATTTTGATCCTGTTACTAGTTACCTTTTTCTAGTCTACCCAATTTTAGAGCATTAAATTAGGCGTGTACCGAAATGACTAAACGAACACGTTTAGTGTTCAGAATATCCGTATTCTGAATTTTTTTTTTTTTTTTTAAATCACACCACCATAGAATAAACCTCCCACAGATAGAAATGTCAGGACTGTCAGCATGGTGTGTAAATTCTGACTCTAACAGGATAACAACCTGAGCTCTGTTTCTGAACTGGTCCGAACAGGTCGATTCATCACACAGTGCCACATGGTCATGGTAACAAATGTGTACTTTCTGGCAATCTTTAAAACAAACAAAAAAAGACTGTGTTTGTATCTGTTTCTGTTGAAATGATGTATTTATATTTACATCACATATGCAAATACAGTAAGTGCAGTAAAACCGTACCTGTTCTACGGTTATCTGTAGTTTTATAGGAACGTGTGTGATGATGATGATGATGATGATGAGGGCTTTGCTGCTCTGAAATTGACTGTTTATTTCCCCGGTGCGGCTACATTCACCTCGTGTGTTTGTCCCAGTGCACATTTTAGTGTTTTCTGCTCTAACACAACATTTACCTCCCAAACTGTCTAAAGGAGCAGAAACGGGGAATCTCCGCCTTAACGTAAGCATGTTTGAGACATTATTGATGTTCATACAATTCTGAAAAAATTAAGGATATCAGAATGAAGCAGTCACAAAGGAGATGAAGGAAACATCATCCCCCTGACCCGCCCCACCCCGCCCCTACACTTTAAACTCACTAATCAGGATCGATAAAGCGTCTCGGCTATTCAACTAGCTTAAAAGGATTAGCAGATCTTCAGATTTGTTCTGTGCTGCTCAGATTCACACACAACACCAATTTAGACGAAGCCACAGAAACGCCCAAGGAGCCGAAAAGCTACTAACTAGAAGTGACATCAAAAAGCTGACTGCCAAGCTCAGCAAAGCCATTTTCTCAAAATTCAGCTCACAATCTGTAATTCAATATCGTAAATGAACAGGCTCTTGTTCTATAAAGTTATACAGCAGGTTCTTGAACGCAGCACGGGGTAATTATGCCTGGTTGTTTTTTATTCCTGTACAGCGAGGGGAGGATCGCTTGACCTTCATCTTGTTCAGAACGCTTTTACTCATAGAGTGGCTCAGAGCCGAATCGCTCATCCACCACCTGCTTGTACGGGGAAGAAATCCGCGAAAAAGAATCAAAGATTTAACGTTTATGATAATCCTGATCTGAATATTTATGATCTGCAAATATGATTTTATTTAAATATCAATCCTACCACAAAAATAGCTGAAATTGCCACGAGAGGCATTAAACAATTATTAAAGTATTTGATTCCTTGTATGATCAGACAGTGATTTTTATATATTGTATCATATAAAATACTCATTTCTATTTTTTATTTTATTCAACCAACGTTCTGTCAAAACTCAAGTAGCTGTAGATCTGTAATGTGTTAACAGTGTGCACCTACATTGTCAATTTCACAGGGGAAAAACGCAACCCTTGCACAAATACTGAATCCTTTGTGTGTGTGTGTGTGTGTGTGTGTGTGTGTGAGGGAAAACCCGACTCGAAGATGTGAACCGATTCACAAACTTGTCCTTCCTACTCTAAAAGACTGTACATGACACTTTGTAGGAGTTGATAAAGTATTCTGTGGGATTTTTTTTAATGTTTTGTAAATAACGGAGCAACGTGTTAAGGACAAAATGAAAAACCATATAAAAAAAAAAAAAGAAGATGGCCATGTTTTTAAATTATTTATTTATTCTTATTTGTATCATTTAAAATGTGGAAAAAATGTGTATGTGAAGGGTGCATTACTTTTAAAAATGTTACATTAAAAATGTCTATTCACATCTTAACAAGTGTTTTGAGCTTCTGTTGCATCTCCTACACATCGGCTGTTTTTTTGCTTGTTTTTTTGTTTTGTTTTTTGTTTTGAAAATAGCATAGTGATTATTAGTTAACTATGGCACAATAAATTTACAAAAGAATGACAAAGAAAGAAAGAAAGAAAGAAAAAAAACAAGAGGCTAAAAGGTGAAAACGGACTGAAATGCTACATTACAAAAGCAGACTTCGAACAAATTCTACTACAAACCTGAGAAATCTCAAAAGGAAAAGCAACAGACAAATCAGATTTCGAAGCGCAGTAGAAAGTATCGGAAGGCAGTACGAGATGGATGACGACAGCTCCGGCCTGTCCCGAAAGCTTCACATTTTCTACTTCCATATACAATATGTTCAGTTTAAAATATTTCTTTTTCTACAAAAACATGTACATTCCTGCTGCTGCATTTTATGGTGAAACCCATAATACACTGATGACCCTGTGGCACACTGTGGTTTGTTTTTTTGTTTTGTCACGTAAGCCAGATGAGTGACAAATGGATTGCTTTTTCCACGACGATATATAAAAACACGTCCCTTTAAAACATGGTCTTTGTAGATGGAGGATTTGATTATGACAGGATGTGAAAAAAAATAAATAAATAAAATACAGACCGATTCCAAATAAAAGGCAGAGGATCCTGTCAGTGTAATAAGAATATACACACAGAAAAATATTCATGCAAATGTTTAGAAAGGAGGAAGATTTCAACATAACAAATGGCGAGGAGTATTTTAACTGGAAAACAACGGCAACCTCGAGGTTCTTGTGGTGAGGCAGCCTGGGAAAACCCTTATTCCTCATAAGCAGAAGTAACATCTTAACAAGTTAAAATCTGATTACAACAAAAATTGAAAATTGTGGACCTGTTACAGACAGTGTGAAATTACAAACTATATTAATGAGGCTTATAGATTAGGCTACGCTATATTTATCTATCTAGCAACATGTTTCTTTTCTTGACAAGGAAATTTAACCAGAGAAAGAAAACAAAGAAAATCACCATAAAAATTAGCATAATGGATGTGAGTGGACGAAGCGACTGTGCTAGCAGCATAAACATAAACAATCGGAGTGTTTTATTGGGTCACAAAAAATGATATATTATAAAATAAGAGCAAAGTAAAAATTCTATCAAGCAGTCAAAAACTATTTATTCCCCTAAACTGACTTTTCCTTTGGGGAATTGAATATATATATATTTTTTGTCCTAGTTAAAAAAAAAAAAAAGCTAGAAAAACCTTGTTTTCAGGTGTCTCCTGTAGCAAAGTAAAAATAACAGTAAATTATACAGCTGAACCATAAATATTGGCACCTCAGGAAAATGACACATACCTAAGCAAGGTTTCTGAGTGGCACACAGTGGAGATACCATGTGCAACCGTAAATAAAAATATTGTTTTGTTTCTGCCACGAATATGTATGTTTTGAGATGTTATAAGTAAGTATTTAGCAAAAAATCATCCACAGTGGCATGGGGTTTCCCAGACCGCCACACATACATTTATGTGTTAAAGTGTGTGTGTGTGTTTATATATATATATGTATATATATATATATATATATATATATATATATATATAATGTGTATACACACACATATATATATATATATATATATATATATTTTTTAAATATATCTTTTTGAATACATCAGGCTGCTTTCACAAAAATATCCTGAAAGCCTGTGAGAATTGATCTGCTGGTTTGTTTGGTTTGGTTTCTAGATCAATGTTTTTTTTTTTTTTTTTTTAAAAACCCAAAACAACAAAAAAACAGTGATGTCACTCATCATGTTCACACGTTTTCCTGAAAGATTACGCTCAATTTTTTGGTCTCAAGAAGAGTAAAACAGTCCTGTATAATGATGGGCTAGTGGGCTAGTCTGCTAGGATATATATACACACACCATATATATATATATATATATATATATATATATATATATATATATATATATATATATATATATATATATATATATATATATATATATATATATATATATATGTCTAGAGAAAAAAGGAATACTCCTGAATACTCTACTCTGTAGTAAGGAGTATTTTCAGTCAAATCTGTAATAAGAGAGATGAACGTGAGCAAACCTGTCACATTTCTCCTTATAATGCTGAGATCTTTAAGCTAAAATAGTCGCTTCATAGACCTGGAGAGTGGAATTACAGCTTCTGCCATTTCTCTTCCGTCTTTCTTCGATATCAATGATAGCAAAACGTCAACCTCATGCATCAGACTGACATGAATGAACTGCAAGGGAGATTAAAATCACATCAGAAACATCATATTCGTATTTATATCCACCTTCCCAGGCGGAAATGTGACTTACAATTATTAATAAAATACAATTTATTTTAACAAGCAAATCATCTACAACTGATTTTTTTTTCTACTTCAAAATACATCTGTATTATACGACGAATACTGGGATTTGAGGTTTAAGCTGAGGAAGAGGTTAGAGATGGGGGGGGGGTGATTTATGAGCAGATTCCCCATGCTAGACACTGAAAAGTATAAATACAAGCACACAGCATGGTGACTGTGTCCAAAAAAAAAAAAAAAGAAGAGAGATGAAAGGATCTGCAGTGCTGTTTGGTTTTCACAGCAGTGAATCTGCAGGAGTGGACTGTCTCTGTGTCACAGACAGGAGGTAGGGAGGAGAAGCGTGATTCTCCATGCACCGACTGATGCAGTAATCAAAGCAAATATCCACGTCTTTTTTAAGAGGGGATTTTTTTAAAAGAATGACTGCTTTCTTACGGATTTGAACCGGATGAGGAAGAAAAGAAAACGGACAAACGTGAGATCGTGGAACATTGACAGGAACAGGACAAAAAAAAAGAGAGGAAGATGCACATATATGATATATGAGTTTTTAGCTATGCTTCTTGTGCATGATACAGTCGTAGCAGAGACTCACACTGTTCTGTGGTTCTGTGGGTTAGACGAGGACCGCCAGTAGATCTGTACATGATAAAATAACAATATGTGTAGATCTATGGAGTCAGTTTCTGCATCACTCAGAGCTCTCTCTCTATCTCTCTCACTCAGTGGCAGGTAGTGTGTGTTTTATTGCTGCCCAGATCTCTTGCTGTGTCCATCCCAGGGTTCACTCCCGACGTGAGCCTGCTGTCCGTCGTTTCTTCTCGTCTGTTTGTGGCTTTGTTTGGTGCTCGGGTTGGATGAAAAGTGGCACGTGTCAGTGACTCTCCGTCTTGTTTAGCTCTCGTCCGACGCTGTGCTTCATCCAGTCTTTTAAACCTAATCCATACTGCTGAGCTTAATCCAATACTAGTACTGTAAACCCAACCAGTATTGTACTGTACCAAGAAGCCTGTGTTTAATCCTGTTCCTGTTTGTGTTTGGATGTACATGTGTTTGGGTATTTGTGTGTTTAATCCTCACTGCTTGCCCTGTTTGAGTCTTTCAATGTGGTAGCAGAGTTTGAGGGCGGGGCCGAGCTTCAGGCCCATGTACTTCATCACCATGTCACTCCGCAGAAGCATCAGGGCTTTACCGTCAATCTCCTACACACACGCACACACACACACAAACACACACAAACACACACACACAGAGGCAGAGAGACAGATTTCAATACTTTTCTATTGCCAGTTTGTGAGCAAAACTCAATATTGTGTTTTGAACAAGTATCATGATATAATATTTTTGTTATATCACTAACACCACTGTTGTTAACTATAAGAAAACAAGATAAAGATTTAGCAGATACTTTAACAGTCTTATTACATGTATATTTTTAGAATATATGCTTACACGTATATGATATTATACGTATAAATATTTCTAATATGTTCAACACTGAATTTATGTTCAGTGCTGTAGTGACACTGCAAAACTCCAAAACAGTCCATGAAAATGAGCAGCAGAAACATGATTACAAAATAAAATAAACAATGATGTACAAGCTCAGAGATTCAGTGCAGCTGCTGAAAATATGTAATAGAGTGCTGAAATATTGCTGAGACTGGACACTGGGTTTTCTGTCTGGTGTACACACACACACAGGTTCAACTGATGTCATGATGTTGTAAGATATATAATTTTTGTATCTATAGCATTATCATTTAGTACATAACCCAAAGTGAAACGTGACCTGATGCAGCCTCAGGGTCAGGGTGTGTGAGAAAAAGTGAGACAGTGCATGTGTGTGTGTGTGTGTAGGATGCAGACGTGATGTTTTCCAGAGACCAGCTCTGTTTCAGGGGGACGCTGCCAGGTGAAGTCTAAACACTGATGACGCATGTCCTTACTTAGCAGGCATGTCTTTCTTCTATCTGTCGCTCTCTGTTTGTCTTTGTGTCTCTCGCAGATGACATTAGCTCTAAGCTGCAGGGCTGTCAGAACAAACGTCATTGTTTAAATACTACTTGAGTCCTCCTGAAATGTGTGTAATGTTAAAGATCCCGAGAGAGAGAGAGACGAGACAGAGAGAGACAGACAGAGAGAGAGGAAAAAAGAGACTGGTCAGGACTTACATGCTTCCTGAACAGCTCAGCATGCGGCGCCAACGCCGTTGGGTCTGCGTCTCGCACGAACTGCATCACTTCCTCTATGGACCAGGAAGAAGGGCTTCTGCCGCTGGGAATTCTGGGAGTCTCGCACTCTGCTGCTGCTGCATCTGGACCCGTAGTGGAGCTGGCAGCTAGAGAGAGAGAGAGAGAGAGAGAATATCTGAATATAGCTCTATAAGAAATTTGTTTAATGTCACCACCATATCTAATCAATTAGGCGTTTATCTTTAAAGTTCAAGCAACACACGGTTAAAAACACCACCTGCAGCCTGTAAAGGAACACACAGCTTACACACACACACACACACACACAGTGGAAGTTCTGGTTGAAACCCGGCTCCTCTAGGGGACACGAGCTGAGAGGACGTTTGATCTGCAGCATAGCTAATGAGATTATTCTAATGCACTCACTCCTGCCTTGCATGAACCTTTTCATGTGTGTGTGTGTTTCTCTGTGTCTGTCATGTGGCTTGTGGATCTGAAGCTACTGCATATTTATTTTGCGGAAAATATACATTATTTAAAAAATAACCTATATACAGGGAAGGATTTTGTTTAAAACGGTGAGTTTTTTATTTCTCTCTGACACACACACACACACTTATTTGACTTCACCTGAGGAATATGATGTAAGGCGGCTGTGGTCTCTGTGTCTGTCAATCTTAGAGTTATTTTTGAAATTCCATAGCTATAGTGTTGATTCTGGTCTGCATGTGCTCAGCCACTATGTTAAGCTACAACACGCACCTTCTACCCTTCTGTGGGTACGAGTCGGGGGGTTGGAGGCGTGGCGGCGCAAGGGAGGGCCGTTACCATGGTAAAATGGACTGCTGGGTTGGGACTGGTATTCGGAGGTGCTGCGTAGCGTCTGTGGGCGGGGTGTCATGGAGTTGGAGGCGGAGTCCATGAAGCGTTGTTCTTTTAATAAACCGTTTTCTTCTGGTGGCAGAGTCTCAGCTACACAAACACACAAATTAAGGATTTTGTTGCAACTATGTAGTGGGCATAGTACCTTAAGCACAGAATTGACTCTGAAATATGCAAACTTACAGCAACATAATCTCACACACACACACACACACACACTTTATAAAGTACCTTCAGAAGGGTGTGCATCCGTGTGGAGGATCTTAGGGGAGAGAGGGGCGGAGTAGGGCGGAGAATCTCGAGAGATTCGCTTTACTCCTCTGTTTAGTGCTGGAGCTTCTGACATCTCCTCTTTCACTGCACAAACATATCCCAGTTAGAGTGGCACATAATTGTGTGTGTGTGTGTGTGGTGAGGCAGTCAGTAAGCTACACACAGCATACACACCTGACTTGCTCCTGTCGTAGCTGCTGTAGGGGCTGAACGGCTGGCTGCTGAACAGGTTATCACACTGCAGGTGTCGACACACTTTCTCCAGGAAACGCAGAACGAATGCCGCGCTGGACGCCGACGGCAGCTTCACCATCCGTGTCCCTCCGTCTGTCCGCACTGAAGGAGCCATGAGAGCAATAATAAAAACAATCTCTATGTGACAGAAATCATTTAATTCAAGCATGATGGGTCAGATTTACTAAACCAACCAGTGTAGATGCACAAAAAGGTTAATTCTATAGTTAGTTATATCAAGGTTTTAGTGGTTAAATATCTTTTGCATACCTCGTACCACCTCTCCACCGTCTGGCTGATTCTGCAGGCATCCCAGCAGCACTTTGGGCTGATAGGCACAGTCCAAACACGCCTGCACCGTCTGCTGCAGCACCAAGTTCACCGCCTCGGGTCCGAAGTGATCCGGCAGCCGCTGCACCTGCTTGCGGTCCAGGTGAGGGCCGCAGTTCCCGTGCTTATTCACGTACACGCACACTGAGAAACGAACAGGAACAGACACAAGTGTGCTCGAGAATAATACTTTAATAAATTTTTAAAAAATTTTCTTGTGAGGAATAAGAGTATTAAAAGATGGCGGGATGCGCCGTTATTAGAAAATAATCAACTTCAGGGTGGTAATGCATCACACTGCTTTAATTAGATCTTAGATTATTGTTTTCCATTACAGCACATCCCCAAGAGTTTTATTCCTCACTTTATTTTACATGCAGCACACCACTGCTTCCTTTTCTTTATCATCAAATCATTAAAAAACCTAAGCACAAAAAAAGATGACTGTGTGTGTGTGTGTGAGAGAGAGAGAGAGAGAGAGAGAGAGAGAGAGATAGTTGGTTTCACTGAGCCGGCTGTGTATTCAAGGCTTTACCTGTGGACATCACAGAGGATGGAGAGCTCAGTGGAGACAGGCCGTCCCTGGACACCTGAGAAGACGGCAGTCTGGAGTCTGAACCTGCTGGGGCTGACAAGGAGCTATGCAGGAGTTTGGGTTTCCTCTGACACACACACACACATATACACACACACACACACACACACCATATATAAAGACTCAGTATATCCACTTTGGGCAATCAGTTTAAGGGAGAAACGTGGGTGACAAACAACACCACCATAATATACATTGATTTTTTCCATATTGTGTGATACAGAGACCAGAGCTTGGGGATGATCATATTAATAAACAGATTCTAAAACATAAAGGAAAACTGTTAATAGTTTGTTGAAGTGCAATGCTGATTATTTTCCTTTAACAGAACAGCATTAAAACTACAACCTTGGTTACATACCTTGCTGCCTGGTTTGGGTCCTCTCTTCTTGTGGGGGCGGGGGATGAGTTGTGGGGCTGAATCGGGCGCTGTGCTACTCATCTGAGCCCCTGGACTCTGAGAGCCTGATGATGCAGCCAGAGCCTTGAGCAGGGCGATGGTCTCACTTTTGGGTCGCCGGCCCCTCACACCCTTCCTCACGGGCAGCGGGGGCAGAGGTGTGGGCAAGCGGTATGAAGACTGCATGGAGCGCCGCGTCTGCTTGGATGGTGATGGTGAAAAGGAGGACGAAGTGGACGAGGAAGGTGCAGACAGCGGCTTGGGCAGAGTGACTGTAAAAGAGAAAAGATTTAGAATGTTAGTATGTGAAATGATTTTATCGATAAATTCATGTTTTGTATTTAACCGTTAAACAGGATGTATGATATCTACTAAAACGTCCTAAGAAGCTGACTACTCCTTCAGTCAGATTATAAACGAGCCAGGACATAAAGGAAAAAGTGGACACGAATGAGATTTCAATTATTTATTTCCAGCAATTACTCCTCAGTAACCAAACCTGCCTGAATACACCACAACAAGCAGAGTTTTTTCTCTCGTTAGCTGTAATGCAGAACATGAGCTGAGAAAGCGCCTTTTGTAGCTAAAAGTTTGCGGTTTGCACAACATCCTTAAATAATTTACATGTCGGACATGATGGGTTTAAGCTGTTGCTAATTTCGTGACATCACTAACCAGGTTCACACGAACACTCCCTGGTTCATTTCTGCCTTAAACAGAAAAATGTGAATTTAAGAGTAAAGTTGGAGCTGAATTGATTCAAAACAAATCATATCATTATACTTGCAAATAGAATAATGGAAAATTAGGTTTAATAAGCAGTAAAGAAATTCCACACTACACATACTAATGCTGTGAATTGAAAGTGTTATTTGTTTCATGCAGGTGAGATCGTGACGGTGGGATCACACACGGATAACGACGATCTGTTCAGAATTAGGAACAGGAGGGTTTGTGGAAATGACAAAAGCAACACTCTGATACGTGAGGACGCTTCATGACACATGACGTGTGTAACAGAATAAAATGCGTTGAATGTAAGAAACTGCAGGCGAAACAGATGCGGCAAAAATAAAGAAATGACTTTGTTTACTGAGATTACACAAACACTAAAAAGTAGACATTTTAAAAGAAATATGTAAAACGAATATTTGCATTTTTAAAAGGTTAATTGAGAAAGAATATGCTCTTTTTGTTGAACAAAAGCAATTATTAAAAAGAAAAAAAGTAAAAGGTAAACATGACATGCTACACTGGAAAGAGGATCACAAAAGGGTTTGCTTTCCTTAGGCTGTTTAACACATGTAACTAGCTAATCTAGCCGTTTATCATCCATCTATTCATCCATTCATTCATTTTTTTTAACACAGGGAACGTGAAGCCTATCCCAAGAGACTCTTGGGCACCATGGACATCACACACACACAGACACACGCATGCACACGCAACCAAACCCCTTTTTTTTAGCTGTCGACCAGCTAATAATAATTTGGTCTGGCTGGATGATATTTAGATATTATACTGTCATATCACCCAGCCCTCTTATACTCAACCCTCAAAAAATGTAAACAGCAATTTTAATCATTTAAAATCTATATAGTCTGAATAATATATATCTATAATTTTATTTATTCATGTTTAACAACTTGTTGGACTGCAGGGATGAGAACCCCAGTAGGAATAGAGAGCAACTAATGATGACAAATAGGGAACCAATGAAGACGAATAGTGAATGAAGGATTTAAACGGGGTGAAGGAAACCGGGCAGTGAAGCTGTTGTCCGTGCGCAAGTGAAAAATCCGAGGCGAGCAAGTCCGCATAAAGGTCACGTTATGCTAAATACACTGCACAGACAAAAGAACACTGACAACCCAGTAAAGCTGACTAGATGTGTGGGTGTGTGTGTGTGTGTGTGGGCATGTGCTGAAGTGTGTGTGTGTGCACACCCTAAATAACTCTCATATGACTAAATTGGAGGGCAGTGTGAGTGAGCGAGATTAAAAAGAGGGGAAAAGCCGGGAACGATCTGCCAAAGTCCCCTTGGTGCTGCTGGGGAGACATATGGGAATGATCACCGGTCCGCTGCTTCATTTCCCCATGACCCTTTTCCCTCAGGGCGGGGGAGAAACGGCCGTGTGTGCCGTGTGGTGAATCTGCGGCCTGGCCACGACAGCTGTGTGTGTGTGTGCGTGTGTCTGTGTAATGAAACAAACAAAATAATTTGAAAATGATGAAGGCAAGACCAGAGAAAGGGATAAAAGATGGGGTGAAGGAAAAGGAAAAAAAAAAAACAACCCCAGCACACGGAGAGAGGGAGAAATAAACGAACACGCGTGATAAATGAACGAACCGCAATAATAAATGAAAATGTTAAAAACAAAATTCTAATCAAGAGAGTGAGTTAGATAAAAACCTTAAACATAAATTAGAGCTGAATTGATTCCCACCCCCCCAAAAAAAACTTGTTAACTGCTGAAACACTCGCATTAAACAAGATCAAGACAAATGATCTGCTGTTGTAATGCAAAATAATGGATTTACATTAAATCATTGTACACACTCTCAAAAACAGGTTCTTTATAGAGTTCAAGGTTTTTAGTTTCTCTTTCTAAAAGGGAATCACTTTTTAGCACTCTTAAAGATTCGAGATTTGGCTTTTTTTTTTTTTTTTTGGATAAACACATACCACAGGGGTGGTGATATGACGAATGACACATTTCTACAATATTCAATGTTTATCATGACATAAAGATATTCTAACAAACTGGTAAAAAGGCAATAAATAAATAAATAAATAAAAGGTTTTACTAAATAGCTAAAGAAGGGGATAATTTCTGGACAAATTTTAAAACAGTAACATTATTTAATAATAATAAAAATTATAATATCTGTTAAAAAAAATAAGTTGTCAAATCAGCGGCTTCTAAATTTTTCTTTTAAATGATATTATAATGATAACGGTATTATATCGGCATTATTTCCTAAATCCAGTGCATCATTGTTTATTTATTGGAAATGTTAAAGCTTTTAACTCCTGAACTTTCCAATTAAAGATTTCACACTTATTATGAAATCAAATGAAACAAACGTTTTAGTTTAAATAACCAAATTATTCTTATAACTAAAACAAACAAACAAGCAAATAAATAAACAAATAACAATTATACAGTGTAGCCTTTAACATTATACCGCTCTGTTATACTGTAAGGGGACATTTCTGTATTCTTCCTGTCACGGCTTGGCATTCGTGTTATTCTGACCCACTTTGTAGCTTAAATGCATGAAGATCTGAAATGATGTGTCCACTTCTGAGGTCAGTCGAATGCAGAATGTCCTCATCTCTTCATCTCTACCTAAAGGGAGTGATGCAGCAGCGCTTTAGTCCTTCAGTCTGTCCAGCTCTTTCACGTCCTCATCGGTACACATCATGCTCATCATCTCGTAGATCTTTAACTAGTCGGACTGACCCTCTTCTGTAACTCCACACAACTGTGTCGCATTGCATTCTGGGACTTTGAGTCCAACATTTGCACCAAAGTCTCTAGGGTTAGTCTCTACCTCTAAGGCAGACGGCTGGAAAACGGTGTCTGAGAAAATAAGCTGTTTCTTTCTCTTTCTGTTTTATTACACCAGAATTGCTAAGTACATCAGAAATGTTTCTTTATAAAAATGATTTCAGGTGTCTCAGAGTGGCGTTTTCCTTTAAAGTGATTATTAAATTAGATAAATAACATATTCATCTAGATTTTATAATTATAATTCTCATGCAAGTGGAAAAAACACAGTGCCAAAGGGGTTCTGCACCAGCACAAGTGGATTACACACACATACACACACACATACACACACATACACACACACACACACACACATACACACACACATACACACACCGTCCGGTTCAGCGGAAAACGGAACAAAAGCTGAGGAGACTCACCGCAGAGGCACGCGCCAAAACAACAGGTTTAAACCGGAACCGCGCTTAGACGACGCCGGTCCCACCTGGACTAAATGAATTACGTGTAATGGCCAACGGCCAATCTTCCGGCCGGTATCCGTACAGGAGAGAGAGAGAGAGAGAGAGAGAGAGAGAGAGAGAGAGAGAGAGAGGGGAGGAGGCGCGAGCGGTGGAGTCTGGAGGAATGATAACGAGGCGCGTGGGCGGCGGGGAGAAGAGGCGGGAAATCCGCGAGCGGCGCGCGACACGCACAGGTGCCGGTCTGAGGGAAGGAGCTCTGATGCTAAAGGATTAGCTTCATCATTTACTCATCTACAGCAACATGTTCAAAAAAAACACTCAGGCCTTAAAAAAACTAAACAATTAAACAAGACCGAATTTTCTTTCATTCACTCCGGTAAATTTCCTCCGTCCGCTATTTTAACCAACATCCTATAATCCTCTTACATTTATATACATATTGTTTTTATTAACTTTACTACAACGGGTTTAGTCAGAATCATTAAATGTAATTTGTATAATATAATATTTTTTAAACCTAATAAAATAGTTATAATGTAAAAAAAATAAAAATAACACTGAATTTTAATCTTTATACATAAAAGTGTTTTTTGACTATATTTAATGTGATTTTCTATTTGTATAAAAACTATATAAAACAGAATAAAGAATTTGTAATAATAACAATAATACTAATAAACATACATTTTATAATTTTTTTAGAATGACAGTTTACTGATATAACTGTCATTATAACTGAATTAAAACGCATATGCAAAACCTTTCTTTCCCTATTTCATTAAATATAGCACAATGAAACAACTATATATATTTTATTCCATAGAAAGGATCATTAAATGTAATGACGAATAATTGAGACCTTTTATGTAGGCTACAAAAATTAAGAAAGAGCACTCCTGAGTTCTTACAGAAGATCATTCTGCTATAAAAGCTCATTTTATGTCCTGTATATATATATATATATATATATATATATATATATATATATAATAAGAGAGCACTGCCTCTGGGATATCATCAAGAGGAAGATGGAACCAGTTGTTTGCTTTTTTGCAAATAGAGTGGTATAAAGTTCCCCAACAGCAATGTGAAAAACTGTTGGAGAGCATGGAGCCAAAACTCATGCAAATCAGGGTTATTCCACCAAATACTGATTTGAATGTTATTTAGCCAAAGCATTAACACAATTTGTTTACAAATTATTTGGATTTTGTTTTATTTGAGTTATTAAAGCTCTGGAAATACTGCATGATCTTGGGTTATTTTGATGTGATGTCATTTCCTTTAAATATACACTCTAAATAACAATAGTTATATTCTGAATTTAGAAGAAATATTGTCAGCAGTTCACAAAAAATTAAACAAAACTGTTCATCTGTTCAATACATGAACCTGTAAGAAAAAAAACATAAGAAACTGATTATTTTGCAGTGGTCTCTTATTTTTTTTAATTTTTTTTAATGTATATATATATATATATATATATATATATGTATATATATACACACTACCAGTCAAAAGTTTGGACACATCTTCTAATTCCACGGTCTTTCCTGATGTTTATTTCTTTCTACATTGTAAAACAATGCTGAAGGCGGCCGAAATACACAATAATGTCCTTTGAACAGTTGATATTGAGATATGTCTGCTACTGATGCTCTGTAAAGCCTTCATAACGGCTCTAATCTGAGGTGCTGTTAATTGGTGATTTCTGAGGCTGGTAACTCTAAATGAACTTCTCCTCTGCAGCAGAGGTCAGTTTTGGTCTTGCTTTACTGGGATGGTCTTCATGTGAGCCAGTTTCATCATGGTGCTTGATGGGTTTTGCAAATACACTTGACAATACTGTTCTTACAAGAGCTATTCCAGAACAACTGACCTTCGTGTCTTAAAATAACAACTGACTGTTTTTTGTTGTCATTACAATATGGATTACTTAAGTCCATGTTTGTTATTTCATAGTTTTGAAATCTCCAGTATTGTTCTAGAATGTAGGAAATAAATCCCTAAACAAAAAACACTGAATTAAAAGGTGTGTCCAAACTTATATATATATATATATATATATATATATATATGTGTGTGTGTGTGTGTGTGGACATGTTCATATCAGTTTATATCCTCATGATAAATATTAATATTAACATAAATATTACAGTCGTGTAACCATGATGATGTTGTGGGTTAAGTTTTCCCTGGAATATTAAGCTACATTACAATATATCCCTCGTCTTGTATTTCAGTACACTTCAGATATTTGACTTCACTTTCTAAAGCGATGACATGGACCAGTAGGTCGTAACCTCTGGTAGATAATGTTCAGAGGATGAGGGTTAATGTTTCTCAAGGAAACAAAAAACTAGTGACAATCTATAACTTATTCAAAGTAATATTTAAAGTAAATATAGACAGATATGAATTTTTCTTTAACTAATAACAAACATCAAAACTATTTTTTTTTTCTTCAAAATATTGTGATTTCATGCAAATCAGCCTTCACATAAGCAGATGAAGATGCATCACCTTTATCTAATGAACAACCTTTCATATTTATTATTATCAGGTGATATTAATCCCTCATCTTTCTTCTCTAAAATTTACTTAAATTTCTTAAGCTGAAGCTTTTAAAAATAAGTAAAACCAGAGCTAACTTACACAAATCCTGAGCTTTTATTCAGTTACTGCAAATACAGTCTTGTTTCCGAGCCACTATTTTCGGTTCGATACTGATCCTGGGTATCACACTGATGCTATTTCTATTAAACAGAGATTTAAATGAAGCCCTGACAGAAATGTAGCTGCTTACAATCGTTCACTGAAACATAAATAAAAGCGATTCTTTAATACATTTAAAAGCCTGTGTTTTCTCTTCTGCAAAATTCCAGTCAAGGCCAAACAGCCCTCATGAAAGCTGGAGTTTCTCTTCTTCGTCTGTGTCTTAGCAGACCATAAAACGGTGCTTAATGTGAGTTACAGCTGCAGTGATGTGCTTCAGCTCCGTCTGTACACTCACTCACTGAGGAGACTCGTATATCCTGTCAAACACACGTCCCCTCCTCCTCGTCCTCTTCAGCTTTTTTCCACCTCTCTTTACTTCACTGTTTGATTTTCCTCAATTTGCAGTTCCTCATTTTCCTTCCTCTGTGCTTTTAGACACACACACACACACACAGTCGCTCTCTTTCTCTATATCTTCTCTATCAAATTTTGACATTTTGTACAACATACTACTAAAAAACTATATGCTTTTACTGAACAAAAAAAAAGGAGAAAATAGCACTTATATATATATACAACAAAACGATGTAACGATGGTCAATGGAAACCAGAATCATCAGCCCAGTGAGGGCTGGATTCAAATTTACACAGAAAACCCAACTACAAATAAAAACTACATGCTGGCCCAAGTTGCATGAATTTTATCAAGGCAACTCATAATGTAATTCAGTAGTGTGCATGGCCTCGACGTGCTGTATGCACTCCTGACGACTTCTGATCATGCCATGAGATGGCCGATGTGTGTGTCCTGGTGATGTCCTCCCACACCTGGCTCAGGGCATCAGTGAGCTCCTGGACAGACTATGATGCTCCTTGACTGCTTCAGATGCTTCGATTCATAACCTCCCAGAGGTTCTCAATTGATTCAAGTCTGTGGAACGTGAGGGCCAGTCAGTGGCATCGCATCAATGCCACTTTGTCATCCAGAAACTGCCTACACATTCCAGACATTCAGACCATCACTGACACATCGGCAAACCGATCATGCTGGATGATGTTGCTGGCAGCATGACGTTCCCTACGGCATCTCAAGACTCCTTCATGCCTGTCACAAGTGCTCAGCGTGAACCTGCTCTCATCCGTGAAGAGAACGGGGCACTAGAGGTGGACCTGCCAATTCTGGTGTTCTCTGGAAAATGCCAATCAAGCTGTACAGTGCAGGTCACACTAGAGCCCTCATTCCACCTACATTGAGACTGCTTCTCACAGTTTGGTCAGAAACATGCACTTCAGTAGCATGCTGGAGGTCATTTTGTAGTCGTTTTGGCAGTGCTCCTCCTGTTCCTCCTAACACTTAGGAGCAGATACCAGTCTGCTGCTGGGTTATTGTGCTTCTATGGCCCTGCCCAGCTCTCCAGCTTCTCCCAGTATCTCATCCATGCTCTTGAAACTATGCTGGGAGACTGGACTACCTGTGCACAGTAGTGACTAGGACCCTATTAAAACACAAATCTCAAGACCAAACAGTCAGGAAGGATGAGGAGAGAGCAATAGTCTGTGGTCAACACCTACAGAAGCATTCTCTTTTTGGGTTTGTCCTGCTGTTGTCTCTCCAGTGCGCCTGTTTTTCATTTGCACCAAAGAAGTTGAAACTGATTCATAATCACTTGTGCTTCCTAACTGGACAGATTTTTTAATACCGCTGAGGTTTTATTGACTTCATCATCATCATCATCATCATCATGATGATCACGCAACTTTTTTTTTCCTTCACACCAAAATGTAGAAATAATTTCAGATATCTAGTATGTCCCCTACTACAGCAAACTATTCAACTATCTATTCTCCCAGGCATCTGAGTGTTTTGAAGGCCTGTAGTGTTGGATGTTCTGCTTTCATCCTGTTTTTTTTTGTCTGGTAATGCTACGTTTCTCTTTTAGATTTAGCCTAATATGGCCAACACCAGTCGTGTTTTAACTGCAGTATATAACTAAAGGTGACTCCATTCTTCCGACTGCATTCAGATAAAGAGCCTGCGTATGATTCCAAGCAAATCAATCTGGCTTACATTCCTATCTAAGCAGTATATAAATATCCTCCAACTTTATCAAACTGTAAGCAAATCACACATAGCTAGCATACACAGAAAATATGTTCAAGTTTTACTCGCAGAAAAGCTACATTTCCGTCAAAACTCTTTTTATTTTTGGTCCAGAATTCTGTCACAGCAACATCTGACTGCTTTTCCCAGACCGTCTTACACATACAAACAACTGACCGATTATACACAGATGTTGGCCTATAAAACTCTCGGCACATGTTAAACACACATGAACACGCCATCAAATTACACAGTTAAACACAGCGTCGAAGGAAAGGCTGATGTGACGGAGAGCAAAACGTTCTCCTGCTCTGTTAGGAAAATTTGGTAAAAGCCAAGCTAAAAAATGCACAGCAAAAACAACCACAATAACCACAGCTACGATAATCCATCATAATAATCGTCTTAGGAAGCTTAGCCCGTGTAATTAAATCATTTTCATTCTAAGTGGAAAGCCGGTAAAATGAACACGCTGAACGGAAAAAAGCTGAGGTCGCTGCCAGAGTTGCTATGACGACACAAATGACTGACAGCTGAGAACCCGACCAGGCTGTTGCTTGTTTTTTTTTTTCTTTTTTCTGTAGCTCAATGGAGCTACTTTTTCAATTAGCTTCCATTACGTTACACAATCTTATCTAAAGTTTAATTCAGATCAGCCGAGACGTCAAATCCATCCTAATCCTCACTCGGATGCTCGAAAGGGAAAACGAAATACGAGGATATGACATCCTCAGGGTATGTTGTCATAGTAACCTGTATTTCATTAGGAATTAAAGTGAATAAAAGCGTGGGATGGGTTTCGGGAATCCGGTTTGCAGAACAGCATATCAAGAAATATGAGTTTAAGGTGTGACTCCAGAGCAAAAGTAACAGGCAAAACAATCATGTTTGATTTACTGACGTTAAAACTGTAAGCTCCACAGTCCAAAGACATGCTACTAGGCTGACTGGAGTCTCTAAATTGCCCGTAGTGTGTGACTGCGTGAGTGAATGAGTGTGTGTGTGTGCCCTGCGATGGGTTGGCACTCCGCCCAGAGTGTATCCTGCCTTGATGCCCGATGACGCCTGAGGCTCCCCGTGACCCGAGGATAGATCGGATAAGCGGTACAGACAAAGAAATGAAATAAAAAAATGAAAAAACTGTAAGCGGTAGAGGATCACCAGCAACCGCATTTAGTAAAACGGTAGAAGTGTGATTTCACTTGCATGTTGAGTCAGAGGACAGAAATCA
This sequence comes from Hemibagrus wyckioides, assembly GCF_019097595.1. Taxonomy (NCBI): domain Eukaryota; kingdom Metazoa; phylum Chordata; class Actinopteri; order Siluriformes; family Bagridae; genus Hemibagrus; species Hemibagrus wyckioides. The sequence goes on from NC_080724.1 coordinate 10,489,541, forward strand.
CACTTCCTATATTTGTATATTTGATTTTCACTGACACCCTTTTACGCAGCTTTATGCACATTTACATTTCCCTTCTCCCTTCGTGCCTCAGAAATAACAATGAATCAACCTTAGAAACCTATTATCCTTAGAAAGATTTCACGTTAAATTGCATCCTGACATTAGTGGGAAAAATATAAACTGTAAAATCAACTCATAGCTTCATGCTTTAACATAAAAAAAATTCTTTTTTTAAACACATTCCAAAAAAAATGAAGGCTGGATTGTTCTCGTAATCTTTGTGAGCATTTTTTATTGTTTCTATTTCAAATTGTTGCTGGAACTGTGGTTCGCTCCGAACTGAAATAAGAGCTGATGTCTCTTCTCTACTCCAGCGCTTCTTAGACCGCTTGGACGGTGCGTTACTTGTGATCATATGACTAAAATGTCTGGGTTCGTAGAAAATACAACCTGCTAGAAACTCGCTCCACTTGTGGTCATTTTATTGCTGTCCAGATGTGAGAGGCATTTTTCTGTTGTTGTTACTGTGTCTTTAAGGCTGCTTCATGTAAACGAGCTCTGTTCTGAATGGACAGTCACCCCATGAGTGACACGCAGTACAAACCACACATTGAGAACTGTGTCAATAATTAATGGCACCCTATATGCTTGTCAGTTAGTGAGACTGAAAGAGAGGAAAAGTTACCAGCTCCATGAGAGACGAACAAATGGATTAAAAAAACGACTGAATTAGAAAGGAATAACTCTTACTTACGGCTTGTGCGTCAGCTATCGAGTCGAATCTAGCTGGAACTTCCTCGTCCTTTGACTTAGCCTGCCCAGTATTGTGCTTTATGTAAATCACTGTATAATGGCTGCTGTTGCTATTGATGTGAGTGGAGTTGCGCTGCCCCCTAGTGGTTATACACGAGGTTTGCTAGCATTTTTAATTTTTTTAATCTATAACAGCTTTTTCATTGCTCTAATTCAAATCACAGATATGTTTCTGATTTACAAACATGTAACCAAGAAAAATATCATTTTCCGTGAGCAGTTGTAAGCAAATGTTTTATGTTACATTTCCAGTAGGAAAGTCTCCAGGATGGTAAGAGTTTGCAGTTCCCTTCCAAGGTAACGTGACGTGTGTGGGGTTTTTTTTTGACTATTTTTTGTCTTATTAACTTAATTAAGAGAGAAAAAAGGCAAACAATCGAAGGAATGACTGTTAATAGATGCACTAACGTAAGGAAAACTCATCTCAGAGACGTTCAACAATCATAACTGTAACTATAAACAGATGGAAAGCATGGTAATTCTGTCATTAATTAATTAATTAAGTAAGTAATTAAGTAGTAGTAAGTAATTAATTAATAATTATAATTGTTGGAAGATTAATGTGGTTTAAGAGGAATAAAAACAAAAAGTCAGTGTGGCAGTGTGGTAATTATTTTCCTAAAATAATTATTTTATAAATTATTTTTAAAATAATCATAGCTGTCCCATAGCATGACTGTTTCATTCCTTACAGAATTTGTGATGTCTCTGCTCTCATTCACACTACATGTGGTATTTAATCAACAATCATGTAAATGACGTATGTAGTGAGTTAGTTTATATTGTTGTGGATCTGAGAGGAACATTATGTAACATTTGTGCTGATATTTTGTGTTTTATCACAACACACAGTTAGTCATGACCCAGAAGAATATTTCTATGCTACAGAATGCTGATGAGCAGATTTTCAACTCACTGCTGTTCCCAGGCGGCTGAAGGCTGTGTTTGGTCACTGCACACCAGCCCACAGGAAAGATGTCTCTGGAGTCGTAACGGCACCAGTAATCGAACGCGCCTCTCCATCCGTCAAACATCACAAACACCTCTTCACCTCTCACCTCGCCAATGGTGGCGGGGCAGATGAGGTAAGGGTTCTTCTTGTCTACCGCTTCGAGCTTCATGCCTGGTTTGAAAGTATTTTGAGGGGGCCTCTGAGGTTCCTGACCGAAAAGATACACGCAAACAATTCTGATACAAATAACGGAAGTTTTGTATAAATACAGCAAGAACTTGAAACACTACAATAAATACAGAGAAATACGATCAATAAAGTTAAATAATTCACCTTTTTGAACGCAGACGCCGGCGCCATTTCTGCCCCATTCAGCGTCCTCAATAAAAACATGGGCCATGACGAGGCGTTCATTCTGAACCCTGGAGAGAGAAAGACAGATATACAGTGTTAACTTTTTATCATGCATTCTAAATGAAAAGTCAAAAGCAGCACGATATTTCTTCCTTACCCAGCGGGGGCTGCAGCATGTCTCCGTTCTTCTCGCACGTTCCTATCGGCTGAATATCCGACGAGTCGACCAGCCTCCAGAAGTCGTTGGTGTTGTCGCTGCCGTCCAGGCGAAGGCGGAGCCTGATTCCTGTGATGCCCATCACCGTGGCGATGCAGACGGAGGTGGAGTTACGAGGGTCGCGAGCCTCCAGCTTCATCCCAGCCTTGAAGTCGTTTGATGGAGGGATGCGAGACTGGAAAAGAGATAAGTATTAAAGTGCATGTTATATTCACATGCATAAGTGTTTCCAAAGGAATTCTGTCCAATCCTGCAAGCTCCAGAAGGAATTCAGACCAGATGTTTGCTCCCGAAGGAATTCTTTCCAATCCTGCATGTCCCCAAAGGAATTCAAACCAATCCAATGCTCCCAAAGGAATTCTGAGCAGTCCTGAGTGCTTTGGGGTAAATTCTGACAAATCCTGTGTGCTTCTGAAGGATTTCTAACCAATCCTGCCCGCTCCTACAGGAATTCTGACTAGTTCCACCCATTTCCTAAGGGAATTCTTACTAATCCTTTCTGTACCTTGAAAAATTCAGACCAATATAACGCTTTCTTAAAGTGGTTCTGACAAATCCTGACTTCTCCCAAAAGAATTCTGACTAATCATGTGAGCTCCTGATGGTCTTCTAAACATTTGTAAACAATTCTGCCGACACCTAAACAAAGTTCCAATCCCTCCCAATGTCAAAGGAATTCTAACCAGTATCTCCCACTCCTGCAATTAAAGGTTGTACATGAACGTAAAGTGCCATTCATTCTGCGGTCTCACTCGCTCCTCGTGTTCTCGTCAAGCAATGTTTAAGAACAGCAGCATGTGTTCAGCTGCTCTGACGGTGTGTGAAGAAACTAATAAAGACTGCGACAGTCTGCTGTTTGAACCACTTTTATTGTCTCACCTGTCTGAAGCAGCTGGGAGGAGCTGGTATGGAAGACGTCTCCTTCAGATACTCTTCCCATGAGAATGATTCTGGGGCTAAACAGAAAGAGAGAGATCACATCTCTGTTTACTGACTCAAATGTACACAAGAGGGCGCTTTAGGTACAATTTGAAAATACAAAAAAAACAACACAGATTGATGTCATATCTGATCTACACTAATCTACTGATCTACATCTGATCTACACTAATCTACTGATCTACATCTGGTCTACTGATCTACATCTGATCTACACTAATCTACTGATCTACATCTGGTCTACTGATCTACATCTGATCTACACTAATCTACTGATCTACATCTGGTCTACTGATCTACATCTGATCTACACTAATCTACTGATCTACATCTGGTCTACTGATCTACATCTGATCTACACTAATCTACTGATCTACATCTGGGCTACACTAATCTACTGATCTACATCTGATCTACATCTGATCTACACTAATCTACTGATCTACATCTGGTCTACTGATCTACATCTGATCTACACTAATCTACTGATCTACATCTGGTCTACTGATCTACATCTGATCTACACTAATCTACTGATCTACATCTGGTCTACTGATCTACATCTGATCTACACTAATCTACTGATCTACATCTGGTCTACTGATCTACATCTGATCTACACTAATCTACTGATCTACATCTGGGCTACACTAATCTACTGATCTACATCTGATCTACATCTGATCTACACTAATCTACTGATCTACATCTGGTCTACTGATCTACATCTGATCTACACTAATCTACTGATCTACATCTGATCTACACTAATATACTGATCTACATCTGGTCTACTGATCTACATCTGATCTACACTAATCTACTGATCTACATCTGGTCTACACTAATCTACTGATCTACATCTGATCTACACTAATCTACTGATCTACACTAATCTACTGATCTACACTAATCTACTGATCTACACTGATCTACATCTGATCTACACTAATCTACTGATTTACATCTGATCTACACTAATCTACTGATCTACATCTGATCTACTGATCTACACTAATCTACTGATCTACACTAATCTACTGATCTACACTGATCTACTGATCTACACTAATCTACTGATCTACACTGATCTACTGATCTACATCTGATCTACACTAATCTACTGATCTACATCTGATCTACACTAATCTACTGATCTACATCTGATCTACACTAATCTACTGATCTACACTAATCTACTGATCTACACTAATCTACTGATCTACATCTGATCTACACTAATCTACTGATCTACATCTGATCTACACTAATCTAATGATCTACACTAATCTACTGATCTACACTAATCTACTGATCTACATCTGATCTACACTAATCTACACTAATCTACTGATCTACACTAATCTACATCTGATCTACACTAATCTACTGATCTACATCTGATCTACACTAATCTACTGATCTACATCTGATCTACACTAATCTACTGATCTACATCTGATCTACACTAATCTACTGATCACTGATCTACTGATCTACATCTGATCTACACTAATCTACTGATCTACATCTGATCTACACTAATCTACTGATCTACATCTGATCTACACTAATCTACTGATCTACACTGATCTACTGATCTACATCTGATCTACACTAATCTACTGACCTACATCTGATCTACACTAATCTACATCTGATCTAAACTAATCTACATCTGATCCATGCCAACATTTCACACATCGTATCATACAACAGCATCATTGCAACTCTATAAATAAGTGACTCAAGCACAGGAACACACCAAAAAACGTTATTTGACGTGACAATCGAACAATTCCATATTTTGCATTTCCATAATACTGAAGCTACAGGTGTTTTTGTTAAACACGTGGCTTGTTGTATGTAGAAACATACGGTATATTTCCCAGCCTGATGAAAACAATGTCATTGTTGTTCTAGATGACTGTGTTCACCTGTTCTGTGTTCCACCTATGATTCGTCTATTTAACTCCAACCCTCCTGTTTCTGTCCCTCACTGCAACACTTTATCACACTTTCCAAGCCTTGTTTCCCAGAGTATGTTATTTCCTGCTTCTTTGTTTCCTGGTTATGACATTTGCCTGTCTTTCATTTGATTATCTTAAATATATATACATATAAAACAAGCTGCCTGTTGCTCCATGACTCACGGGTCTCATGTAATAATGCCTGCAGCTTGAACATATATTTATTCTATCTTTATTCTATCTATTGCTGTCCTCTGTTTCTTTCTTTCTTTCTTTCTTGCATGTCTATGTATATATTCTATTCTTTATATTTACGTGTGAGGTAAAAAACATTACTAACCGCAACTTTTCTATTACAGAGAGCTTTTCTACCCGGCTCCAGGCACCAGCTGAACTCAGAGTGACTTACACTCCAACTGCAGTTCAACCAGCACTTGAGGTGGTTTCGAAATCACTGTGTAACAATTACAAACGCAAAATAATCAGTAAGAGAAGTGTTTCACCTTTCACTGGTACAGGTCCTGTGCTGACAGGAGTACTCCTGCCTGCCTTCTCCTTCTTACTCTCCTTCTGATCTGGGGGACAAAACAAAAACAAAGAGTCACCAAGACGTTAAGGAGTAAAATGCACTTGATCCAGTTAGAACGTCTAGAGATGGAGGTTTGGAAACGTAACATAACTTATTGCGTGATCTAGTGCAATCTCTCTTTATTTCTCTTAACCATGTGCTGTGCTTGATGTAAGTCACACTCGAGACTAAAACGACTCAAAAGCAACGTTGTGTGTCGTGCTGTTAGCGGTGTGATCATTTATTTCATCATTTATTACAATGGAAAAAATTCTAAATACATGGTAATAATAACGCCTGATATAATAAATCTAGAACTAATTTTCATACAGTAAAAATGTATTGATGATGCAATTTGTCGCCATTCCAAATGAGTTTATTATATTTATGTCAACATCATCTGGGGTTAATATCGTCTCATGAACCCTGTATCTCGTAGCGTGGCTTGAGTGCATCGTCTCAGCAATGTGAAGGGAGTGGAGATTTAAAACGGCAAAAAATGTATACTTTTAAAATCTTTTTAAATTGTTTTTTGTTAAACCTATGATTTTGTCCATTCTTAGACATCAGGGCTACTAGTATATTAAAACGTGAAAATCCAAACACTTTTAAAACCACAAATGTGTGTATTCATGTCCTGAATGCAGAGTCACATCGTAAATATGTGTCTAGATTTAATCAGTTGTGAGACGTGAAGCTGCCTAATGTGTTTAAATGTCAGTGTTTTTGATGTCACCTTTCAGTGCTGTCCTGCCCATGCTGTTCATTGGCCTCTGCAGCTTCACAACACTGCTACAGTGCTACACAACACACACACACATATACACACACACTGTGGTTCCTGGATCTAAGAGAGAGAGAGAGAGAGAGAGAGGGAGAGAGAGGGAGAGAGAGAGAGAATCTCGATCAGGTGACAGAACAGTAAAACCCGTAGTTCCTGTCAGTTGCACATGGACTTCTGTCAGCTTCCCCTTTTCAGACCAGTGCAGGAACGTGAAAGCTCAGACACGTCTCGCTCGAGCATCCACAAAGTATGCTCTATGGTGCTAAACACACATGAGAGCACTTCGTTTACTTCCGCATGAGCTGCTGAGGCAATTTGCCTGTGAGCCACGTGAGCCCTCGAGGTTCATCACCACGAAACCTCCGAGACGCTCGAATAAATCTGCGCTGTGTTAGAGTGCTCATTTGCATGTTTCTTTAAAAAATGGAAAGCATCGCACTGTGACCACTCCAGCTATTAGAATGCGTAGAGTGGAAACATCACATAAGCAGGCAGAGAGGGAAAAAAAATACAATTTTACCACAAAAATCCACAAAAAGTTGAGTCGGGACAGGACCGGGTTTATAGAATTATTCCAAAATGAACATACAAATAAACCTTTAGCATTTATTAGCTGACATGAGTTAGAGATCTGAGAACAAAAATCAACTTCTTTGCACAAACATGAAATGAAGAAATGTATTTTTGGGACTGGAAATTTTTACACATTTAACAGACTTGACTTCTTGCTTTGTTAGGATTGATATAACTAAATCTTATACTTCATACTTTATTCTATTTTGTTTTTTATAACCTGTAAAGTGTTTGAGTTAGAAATGAAAGAGACCGATTGGAAACGGCTAATACCAGAGGTTTCAGGATCTGTAAGAAGGACAAACCAACAGGGTGTTTTGCGTTTCTGTTTATATTTGAATTGGCGAAATGCTGAGGGAAAATCAAAATGTTAGTTTTCTTTCTGCGAGAACGTTTCTGTCACAAACAAGTCCAGTTTTTGTAAACAGCTCAAGGTGAGAGTTCCGTTTTTTTCCGACTTCAAATAAACGCTTTAAGGTTCTGAACTGCAAAATTTCTGAGTTCCCGGTTGTTGTGAACGCTGCGTCACTATAATCAGGAGTGATGTAGCTGAGGTCAAGGAACTCTCCGAGCAAGAACACATACGCACACACACACACACACACCATGCTGATATTTTCACTTCTGGGTTTTTCCCCCCAGTGCTTCAGGAGCAGAAGCTGTAGGGTTCAGGTCATGGCCAGTTTTGGTTTAAACGGGAAAACAGATAACAGTGATATTTGCAGAGCAGCTGAAGCAGAGTGGACGCTGACGCTGCTGCTTCTCTTAATGCTGATGATTGATGATATTGTGTGGTTAACTCTACATTGTGTCAGCATAATGCCTGAGGAAATATTGGAAACAGCAGGTCTGCTCGTGGTTCGTAATGTTTGTGTGTGTGTGTGTGGTGCTCCATCAGCCCTAAAGCCATATTTAGATGATAAGCTATGAAGCTCCAATCCGATTTGTTCGACTACACAGTGAATGCTACACAAATTTACAACACCTTAAGCATTCTTCAGAACACCCTGCAGGAGAACTCTTTAAAATTCTATGTAGAACCGAACACAGACTATCAGAACGGGTTCCAAGTAGATCCCTTTTAAGAGACAAAGACCATTCATGAAGGATTATGGAGGTTTAGTTGTTCTAGCCAAAATGGCTTGACTTTTTTGCAGTAGCAAAATAAAAATAAATAAATAAATAAATATGTACTGACACTGGTGACTCCTTCCATAAACCCTATGCCAACATCATGTTCTTTGTTAAATAGCAACACAAATCAGTTTATTATTAGTCTAAAATAAAGTACAGGCCGAGTCCCTGTGAAACCGCTGTAACTATGGAAACGATAAATGAGAATATCTTTCATGATAGTGAAGAATGATAATATTGTATAATATAATATATACCAAATGTGTATTTTTTTAATGGTGTATTCAACTTAAAACATCCTCACAAGCCCAGTGTCCTGTTCAGAACGGAGTAAAAGTTCAAGACGCTCCAGAAACTCCGACACTGACACGTCTGCAACAACGTCGTAAAACTGGATAACATCAATAATGTTGTACATTTTTTTCTTTCTTTTTTAAAAAAGACTTTTCTTTCCACAAACTGATGTTCTGAGGAAACAGAGATCAGTAACCAGTGTCTGTCTTGCAGATGTCTTTCTGTTGGCCAAGTGCAAGTGAAAAACAGCTTCACTTTATTAGTCAGCTGTCAACTTCATATACACTACTGAATACACACACACACACACATATATATATACACATGCCGATCAGCCATAACATTATGACCACCAGCCTAATATTGTGTTGGTCCCTCTGCTGCTGCCAAAACAGCCCTGACCCACTGAGGCATGGACTCCACTAGATCCCTGAAGGTGTGCTGTGGTATCTAGCACCAAGATGTTATCAGCAGATCCTTTAAGTCCTCTAAGTTGTGAAGTGGGGTCTCCACGGATCAAACTTGTTTGTCCAGGACATCCCACAGATGCTCGATTGGATTGAGATCTGGGGAATTTGGAGGCGAAGTCAACACCTTAAACTCGTTGTTGTGCTCATCAAACCATTCCTGAACCATTTTTACTTTGTGGCACGGTGCATTATCCTACTGAAAGAGTCCACAGCCAACAGGGAATACCGTTTCCATGAAAGGGTGTACATGGTCTGCAACATGCCTATGTAGGTGGTACGTGTCAAAGTAACATCCACATGGTTGGCAGGACCCAAGGTTTCCCAGCAGAACATTGCCCAAAGCATGACACTACCTCCAGAGGCTTGCCTTCTTCCCATAGTGCATCCTGGTGCCATGTGTTCCCCAGGTAAGTGACTCACACGCACCTGGCCAAAAGAAAATGTTATACATCAAACCAGGCCAACTTCCATTTCTCTGTGGTCTAGTTCTGATGCTCACGTGCCCATTGTTGGCACTTTTGGTGGTGCACAGGGGTCAACATGACTGGTCTGCGGCTATGCAGCCCCATACACAACAAACTGTGATGCACTGTGTATTCTGACACCTTTTTATCAAAACCAGCATTAACTTCTTCAACAATTTGAGCAACAGTAGCTCGTCTGTTGGATCAGATCACACGGGCCAGCCTTCTCTCCCCACGTGCATCAGTGAGCCTTGGCCGTCCATGACCCTGTCGCCGGTTCATCACTATTCCTTACTTGGACAACTTTTGATAGATACTGACCACCGCAGACTGGGAACACCCTACAAAAGCTGCAGTTTTGGAGATGTTCTGATCCAGTCGTCTAGCCATCAATTTTGTCCCTTGTCAAACTCACTCAGATCATTACACTTACCCATTTTTCCTGCTTCTAACACATCAACTTCGAGGACAAAATGTTCACTTGCTGCCTAATATTTTTATCCATACGGAGGTTCATCTCTATGCTACACTTCAAGAGCTTGAAGCTACGACATGTAAATAAATCTCTGTGGCACTTTGTTCACAGAAACAAGACCCTGCCCACTTTGTCCTCCATTGTTACCATGGAAACGATAACGTATTCGAACGAGTGCTTTAATGTAAACCCATGATTAATGCCTTGCAGCCATGACGAGTGTCAGTTCCTCTGTTGTACAAAATTAATCAACGACTTCTGAGCAAGGTGTCTAATGTAATACAAAGCAATTACAACTAAATTGTCCTTTTTTCCACACCGCGTAAATCCCGTGCTCACTATCGACCATCCCGCTCCGCCGTTTCCCCTTCATCCATCTCTGTCGTCCTTGTTGCCGAGGGCGATAAGGATTCTTCTGAGCAAGATCTGTGTGTGTGTGTGTGTCTGTCTGAGGGGTTGTATAAATTCGTGTGTGTGTTAGGGCTGGGGGCTAAAGAAAAAACCCAACAAACTTTAAAGGCATTCCAGCTCCACTTCCTCCCCCAGACATCATCTCACACTCCCCCTACGCTACACCGGCCACACACACCACCACATCTCAATACTGTATACTCCTCATTAAACTCCCGGAATATTCCCAGATCTGGTCAGACTTGCAATTGTTTTATACATTTTTAAAAATCTTACACACAGAGAAAGCAGGGAAGCGATATAACGTACACAAGGCACTGGAGGTTAATGTAGTAACAGTGTAATAGCAAAGTAGACTGAAATCAAACACTGGTTTTATTCTATTAAACCACACACGTTACCGTAAATGGATAAAAAGCCTGAAATGATGTTCTTTAATAGATAAAACATTGTAAAGGTTGAAAGACTGCTGCAGTTTACAAGGAATACATCACTCCTGGGTCTTAACTGTAACAGTGCCTTCAGTCATTACTATATCTCTAACAGCATCAGAGAGAGAAAGAGAGAGACAGAGAGAGAGAGAGAGAGAGACACACACAGAGAGAGAGACAGAGAGAGAGTACACTCTACACTCTCTATATTGAGTGAGTGAGTGAGTGAGTGAGAGCAATAAGCAGAGAGAGTAATAAAGTTAATAAAGTATCCTCTACTCTACACTACACTTTATTCTAAACTCTACACTCTCTACACTAAACTCTACACTCTATACTAAACTCTATACTCTCTACACTCTATACACTAAACTCTACACTCTATACTAAACTCTATACTCTCTACACTCTATACACTAAACTCTACACTCTCTATACTAAACTATACACTCTCTACACTAAACTCTACACTCTCTACACTAAACTCTATACTCTCTACACTTTATACACTAAACTCTACACTCTCTATACTAAGCTCTACACTCTCTACACTAAACTCTACACTCTCTACACTAAACTCTATACTCTCTACACTTTATACACTAAACTCTACACTCTCTATACTAAGCTCTACACTCTATACACTAAACTCTACACTCTCTATACTAAACTATACACTCTCTACACGAAACTCTACACTCTCTACACTAAACTCTATACTCTCTACACTTTATACACTAAACTCTACACTCTCTATACTAAGCTCTACACTCTCTACACTAAACTCTACACTCTATACTAAACTCTATACTCTCTACACTCTATACACTAAACTATACACTCTATACTAAACTCTATACTCTCTACACTAAACTCTACACTCTCTACACTAAACTCTACACTCTATACAAAACTCTATACTCTCTACACTCTCTACACTCAACTATACACTCTACACTAAACTCTACACTCTCTACACTAAACTCTACACTCTCTACACTAAACTATACACTCTCTACACTAAACTCTACACTCTATACTAAACTCTATACTCTCTACACTAAACTCTACACTCTCTACACTAAACTCTACACTCTATACACTAAACTCTATACTCTCTACACTTTATACACTAAACTCTACACTCTCTATACTAAACTCTACACTCTCTACACTAAACTCTACACTCTCTACACTCTATACACTAAACTATACACTCTACACTGAACTCTACACTCTCTACACTAAACTCTACACTCTATACACTAAACTCTACACTCTATACAAAACTCTATACTCTCTACACTCTATACACTAAACTATACACTCTACACTAAACTCTACACTCTCTACACTAAACTCTACACTCTATACTAAACTCTATACTCTCTACACTCTATACACTAAACTATACACTCTACACTAAACTCTACACTCTCTATACTAAACTCTACACTCTCTACACTAAACTTTACACTCTCTATACTAAACTACACTCTCTACACTAAACTCTACCTTCTCTACACTAAACTCTCCATTCTCTATATTAAACTCGAAACTCTCTATACTAAACTCTACACTCTCTACACAAAACTCTACACTCTATACTAAACTCTATACTCTCTACACTCTATACACTAAACTATACACTCTACACTAAACTCTACACTCTCTGTACTAAACTCTACACTGTACTAAACTCTACACTCTGTACTAAACTATATACTCTCTACACTAAACTTTACACTCTCTATACTAAACTACACTCTCTACACTAAACTCTACCTTCTCTACACTAAACTCTACAGTCTCTATATTAAACTCTACACTCTCTATACTAAACTCTACACTCTCTACACTAAACTCTACACTCTCTACACTAAACTTTACACTCTCTATACTAAACTACACTCTCTACACTAAACTCTACACTCTCTACACTAAACTCTACACTCTCTACACTAAACTCTACACTCTCTACACTAAACTCTACGCTCTCTACACTAAACTCTACCTTCTCTACACTAAACTCTAGTCTCTATATTAAACTCTACACTCTCTATACTAAACTCTACACTCTCTACACTAAACTCTACACTCTCTATACTAAACTCCACACTTTCTACACTCTATACACTAAACTATACACTCTACACTAAACTCTACACTCTCTATATTAAACTCTACACTAAACTCTACACTCTCTATACTAAACTCTACACTCTCTACACTAAACTATACACTCTATACTAAACTCTACACTCTATACTAAACTCTACACTAAACTCTACACTCTCTACACTAAACTACACTCTCTACACTAAACTCTACCTTCTCTACACTAAACTCTACACTCTCTACACTAAACTACACTCTCTACACTAAACTCTACCTTCTCTACACTAAACTCTACACTCTCTACACTAAACTCTTCTCTACACTTTGTTCTATGCTCTATTCCACACTCTACACTCTCTACACTAAACTCTACCTTCTCTACACTAAACTCTTCTCTACACTTTGTTCTATGCTCTATTCCACACTCTACCTTCTCTACACTAAACTCTACACTCTCTACACTAAACTCTTCTCTACACTTTGTTCTATGCTCTATTCCACACTCTACACTCTCTACACTAAACTCTACACTCTATTCTACACTATATACTACACTCTACTGTGCACTCTCTTCTAAACTACACTATATTCTACACTATATACTAAACTCTACACTACACTCTATTCTAAACTCTAAACTCTATTCTACACTCTACTCTCTACATACTACACTCTACTCTGCACCCTATTTTACAATCTCTGCACTAAAATCCACTCTACACTAAACTCTGCTCTACACTCTATTCTAAGATCTCTGCACTAAGCCCCACTCTACACTCCCCTACTCTATAATCTACACCCTACTCTACAGTTTTACAGTACTATACAAAACATTGTACTCTATACTACTTTATTCTATACTTTACACTACATTAAACTCTATACTACACTCTACACCCTACTCTATAGTTTTACAGTACTATACAAAACATTGTACTCTATACTACTTTATTCTATAGTCTACACTACATTAAACTCTATACTACACTCTACACCCTACTCTACAGTTTTACAGTACTATACAAAACATTGTACTCTATACTACTTTATTCTATACTTTACACTACATTAAACTCTATACTACACTCTACACCCTACTCTAGTTTTACAGTACTATACAAAACATTGTACTCTATACTACTTTATTCTATACTCTACACTACATTAAACTCTATACTACACTCTACACCCTACTCTACAGTTTTACAGTACTATACAAAACATTGTACTCTATACTACTTTATTCTATACTTTACACTACATTAAACTCTATACTACACTCTACACCCTACTCTAGTTTTACAGTACTATACAAAACATTGTACTCTATACTACTTTATTCTATACTCTACACTACATTAAACTCTATACTACACTCTACACCCTACTCTACAGTTTTACAGTACTATACAAAACATTGTACTCTATACTACTTTATTCTATACTCTACACTACATTAAACTCTATACTACACTCTACACCCTACTCTACAGTTTTACAGTACTATACAAAACACTGTACTCTATACTACTTTATTCTATACTCTACACTACATTAAACTCTATACTACACTCTACACCCTACTCTACAGCTTTACAGTACTATACAAAACATTGTACTCTATACTACTTTATTCTATACTCTACACTACATTAAACTCTATACTACACTCTACACCCTACTCTACAGTTTTACAGTACTATACAAAACACTGTACTCTATACTACTTTATTCTATACTCTACACTACATTAAACTCTATACTACACTCTACACCCTACTCTACAGCTTTACAGTACTATACAAAACATTGTACTCTATACTACTTTATTCTATACTCTACACTACATTAAACTCTATACTACACTCTACACCCTACTCTAGTTTTACAGTACTATACAAACCATTGTACTCTATACTACTTTATTCTATACTTTACACTACATTAAACTCTATACTACACTCTACACCCTACTCTACAGTTTTACAGTACTATACAAACCATTGTACTCTATACTACTTTATTCTATAGTCTACACTACATTAAACTCTATACTACACTCTACACCCTACTCTACAGTTTTACAGTACTATACAAACCATTGTACTCTATACTACTTTATTCTATAGTCTACACTACATTAAACTCTATACTACACTCTACACCCTACTCTACAGTTTTACAGTACTATACAAACCATTGTACTCTATACTACTTTATTCTATACTCTACACTACATTAAACTCTATACTACACTCTACACCCTACTCTACAGTTTTACAGTACTATACAAAACACTGTACTCTATACTACTTTATTCTATACTCTACACTACATTAAACTCTATACTATACATCCTACTCTACAGTTCTACAGTACTCTACACAAAACTGTACTCTAGAATACTCTACTCATATTCAAATTCCCAACAACATGCTAGCTTTAGATTCTTCTGTAGGTGTGTTTGTGGGCAGAGACTGACATTCTTTATGCCTATTGTTGACCCTTTCCTGTTGCGCATCAGTACACTGTCCCTGTAAATAAGGCGTGTCTGTGCTCTGCCGCTGTCTTACTGACGTTTCTGTGCGCGCTCAGTCTTTCATCCTCACGCTTTTGTGTTCTCTTATTGTGAGCTTGACCTCAGAATGCTTTCTAGATTTCTGCTGTGGGATCATCCTTGAGTTTTTTTTTTTTTTTGGCTGTGAAACGCTGCTTTGGATTGTTCTGTTCAAATAAACTTCTGTAAAGTGATGTGTAGTGACCTGTCCAGTCAAATATACCTTCACGATGTGCTGGGTGAGGAGTCTAAAACTTCATAAAAAATACACAGCAAGCCAATGAACATGTGAAGAGACGTTTACTATCATTACGACAAACACAATAAAACTAACAACTTAATACAGAGCTGAATTACACAACTTCTTCCTTTTCTAATTCTACTGATACTAATCCAAAATACTGAAAATAACTGACTGTGATCTCTCTCTCTCCATCTCTCTCTCTCATGCTCATGCTCTCTCGTTCTATCTCCATCTCTCTCGCTTTCTTTCTGACACTCTCTCTATCTTCATCTCTCTTTCTCTCTCACTTTTTATCTCTCCACATCTCTCACTTTCTCTTTCTCTCTTTCTCTTTCCCTATCGCTATCCATCCATCTCTTTTCTATCTATCTATCTATCTATCTATCTATCTATCTATCTATCTATCTATCTATCTATCTATCTATCTATCTATCTAGCTCATGCTCTCTCTCTCACTTTCTCTCTCGCTGTCTCCATCTCTCTTTCTTCCTCACACTCTCTCTATCTCTTTTCTCTCTCACTCTCTCTGTGTACATCTTTCTCTATTTATCCATCCATATATCTCTCTCTCTCATTCTCTCTCTCTCTTTCTTTCTCACTCTCTCTTTCTATCCATCTCTCATGCTCATGCTCTCTCTCACTTTCTTTCTCACGCTCTCTCATGCTTTCTTTCTCACGCTTCATCTTTCTTTCTCTCTAAATTTTTCTCTCTCCTCATCTCTCATTCTCTCTTGCTCTTTCCCTATCTCTAACTCTCTATCTATCCATCCATCTCTTTTCACTCTATCTATCTATCTATCTATCTATCTATCTATCTATCTATCTATCTATCTATCTATCTATCATGCTCTCTCTATCTATCTATCATGCTCTCTCTCTATCTCTTTTCTCTCTCACTCTTTATCTGTCTCTTCATCTCTTACTCTCTCTCTCGCTCTCACTCTATGACCATTTCTCTCTCTATTTTTTAGCAGCACCTCCCTCACTTACTTCTAGAAGAAATGAATATATCTTCTGCATAAGTACAAAATCCCGGTCCTGCATCATGACACAAAATGACCAGGACTGCAAGAAGTCTAATATCTCTGAAATGACCAGCAGGTCTTTAATGTTTTATTTTGGAATAATTCATTACTACAATAAATCATTCCTTGTGGATAGAGAAAGTTGCAGTGGCATGTTTTTCAGTCTGGTGAACAGACTTCTGGGATGCCTGCAGGAAGAAGGTCACACAAGAGACAGCCTTAAAATTTGTCCAAATTGAGAAGAGGACAGATGTCCCTATCCTGCCGTCCAAATGGGACAGACGTTAACCGGGTGGTCCAAATGCTGCAGTGAAGCGGCTGCCAAGCAAAAACGTCACAAAGTGTGTTGAGCATCCAGGAGGACAATCACTGGGCTGGTTGGTGTATTCTGATTGGTCAGAAAGTGTCACAGCTAACAAATAGCTTATAATGTAAGTAACAAATCCTGACTTCTAGTATTCAAGAGATATTGATGCCCCATGCACTGCTCACATGCTCTTAGACACTAATAATTATGGGGGAAAAAATAGTTTGATAACCGGCAGAAGCAAAGCTGTAAAAGTTTAATGCCTTTGGTGACATGTTTTAGCCAAGAACAAGCCTTTCGTTTCCATTAACATCACACATCCATTTAAGCCATAATTGCTTGACACAAATTCAGGCAGTGGATTTAATTTTGGCAGCTAAAAGTGGCAGATCATTCAGGAACTCAATTATCACTGCACTAAAACTGTTGCACTCATCATAGTCACGCTGTATTTATAGTCATGCTGTCATACTGATACTGTGTTTTTGTACGATTCATAAATAACAAAATCCTTCCGAGGGTTAATCCTTGAGCGAGGGGAATGTGTTTCAGAGCGACCCTGACGTCCGCCTGCGAGCTGCGTGACTTATAGACGAGTCTGCGGTCAACTGGATGAAGTGCAGCTCTGCCTCCTCTCACCTGAGCACATGGCAAGAGTACAGAGAGATTCACCCCCCGGATATAAAGCCAGAGACAGGGGAGACAACAAGATCAGCCTCTTAGTAATGAGGTGAGGAGAGAGGGAGAGAGAGAGAGAGAGAGAGAGAGAGAGAGAGAGCACAAGAAAATGAGAAAGAAAGAGAAAGAGTTTGAGAGAGAGAGAGAGGGAGGGAGAGAGTAAGGAAGAGAGAGAAAGAGAGGATGCAAAAGAGAATGAGAGAGAGAGAGAGAGAGAGAGAGAGAGAGAGAGAGAGAGAGAGCGAGAATACAGCAATTAGAAAATATTTATTCATGTTATTACTTACATCATAGCAGATATAACCAACCTCGCATTTTATCTCTAAGGTCATAATCCAAAAAGGAAATAAAAAAAAAGGAAGTTCATCCTCCTCTTTCCTGAAGACTTCCACATGGTGGAAAATCTCCTGACCATTCCAAATCTCTGACTCCATAAAAGTGACTCCTTCCTGTGACCCGAATATCAGAGCTGCGGCTACAGGAAACGAATCAACGCCTTCTGACCGATCCCCCTCGAGACCAGCTGTAGTACATCTTCCAACAGAGAAGAAGATAAAGACCAGACTGTCGCTGTTACCACTTTCCTCACACTGAGCATCAGCTCCGTATGCCGTTATGTAAATAATATCCGGATTCAGAGACTTCCCCGGGGCAATGCGAGTCAGAAGGCACCGAGGGCCACGTGCACGCTACTGCTGCTTCGGAGAAGTGTGTGTGTGTGTGTGTGTTACTGGATGCAGGACGTAGCCGGGGGGACGCATTCCTGAGCCTCACACACAATCAACCCCTCTTTTCTGACTCACTGGCCAACATACCTTTCTCACACACACACACAGACACACACACAGAGAACATCTCTCCTTACACTACTGTGTAAACGTGTCTGCATCTCAATCCCATTTTAAATATACATATTTATATATAAAACAAAACGACGAACGTTGAGGATGTGACTCCACAGGGGGTCGTTAAAATAACCACTTAACAAGAAGAGCTTATTGAAAGCAGCAGGAGATCGGGTTGATGGTCTCTCTTTAACTAGAGCGACACCTCCTGCGCCCGGAAAAACCCTCGCTCCGATAACTTCACCACTTCACAACATTAACAGAGCTGGAGCTCGGCATTAGGAAGGAGGAAAGCAATAATAATTCGATTGCTTTCTTGATTTTTTTGGTTTCTTTTCCTTAGGATTTTAAAACATCTTGAATCTGATTGGTCAGAAGCGTTCCTACAACAGCAGCTCTGACAGTGAGGTCTAGTATGTTACCGTTTCCATAGTAACAGCTCATTCACAGGTAGCTGTACAATGGGATTCTCCAGATAATAACGGAGAGAGTGTCCTCTCTCCTCACCCTGACTCAGCCTCACTTTTATTTGGAGTCAATAACTGACTCAACCTCACTTTTACTTCAACCTAAACTTTGACTCACTTTATTTATTTATTTTTGTCAATCTCTGACTCAGCTCATCCTCTCTCTCTCTCTCTCTCTCTCTCTCTCTCTCTCTATCTATCTCTCTTTCTCTCTCTCTCTCTCTCTCTCTCTCTCACTCTCTCTCTTCTCTCTCACTTTCTTTTCAACATGATCCCTGACTCAGTCTTGCTTTTATTTGCAGCATTAGGAACATGGGCAGGAATTACGCACATGTTGAACTCACTTAACCATTAGAGACCTTATCTTGAAGAAGAAAAAAAAAGAGGGAGACTAATACACCTTTCATATTGAGTTCATTTTTTACAGTGAGCAACAAATGAGACAAAAAGCTCTGACGCCAGGTGATAACGACAAGGTCTTGAAAACCTCCTGTCTGAAGGAATAAGCTCTTCAAGCCTAACTCACTTTACCTCCGTCGTCTTCTGAACTGAACGTCCTGCTGTGTTCTGGATCGTTATGACGGTTTTGTGAACCGAATCGAACCTTTTTCCTATTCTCTCCGATAAAGTTCACTTCACAAAAAAAAAAGAAAAAAAAAGAAAAGAAAAGAAACATTTCCCAGGAAGATACACAAAAAACATCCCATTATTAAAAAGGTCATATCGTCCACAGACAGACCGAGATGAATAATACAGCACAGGAAGTGTGATAATAACTTTTGAAAATAGATCGTCCCGAATAAGAAGCGGCTTAATAGGAACGTCGCTATCATTTATTACACGCCTTCTAAAATATTCATAACATTGTCTTTTGTAATAATAGTGAGCTCTTCATCTGCAGAATGATTCGAGAGAGAGAGAAAGAGAAAGAGAAGTGAAGAATGATTTCGAGAGTGCTAAAAATATTTATAAATCCTGATTAATTACCACCATAATACATTATTCTCAGAGAATCACCAATATAATGATCAGCCAGCAGTTAAAAGAAATCTCCGAAAGTTATTAAAAAGTTCCCATCATTTCCTATTCATTTACACTCTAAAACCAACAACCAACGAGCTCTAAAAAAACCTGTCTCATCTTATCCGAAGGAATTCATCAGAATCGTCTGGAGCTTTCATTGTTCCTTCTTTTCCACATTAGACTCTGGGACTGGAAGGAAATCTGATTCATGCCTAATACACACTGTACTGGGTTTTAAGAAATGTCGAGCATTGTGTAATATTACCGCTGTGTAACATATCACAGTTAATATATGCAAACTACACCAAAAAGCACTAACAGCTACAGCGTCTGTTATAAACTGCTGCGATAAACCTATTCTTTAAATATTAATCATTTAAAAAACTTATTTTAGCTTATATTATTATAGTTGTAGTAGTAGTAGTATTTGGTCTTATTATATTATTTAATATTAGACTAATCCTGTTATTGCTTTTTCACTATTTCTTGGTATTCTTTTTTTTATCATTTTATATTTTTTCAAAAATAAAATTTTGATATCATTATAATAATATAATATTATATTAACAAATATAAAAATATATATTGTTGTCAAATGATTAATAGATATACAGATACACAACTATACATGTTAAAATAGTGTATTATTTGTATTACTGTTGTTATTAAATGTTTTTGGAGAAAGAGAGAGAGAGAGAGAGAGAGAGAGAGAGAGAGAGAGAGACCTGCAAATAATAATTAGTATAGTATCAGTATTTAATTTACTGCCATTAAAATTATACAAACAAACATAAAATATAATGAACAGTATTACTTGTTATTTTTGTATTAAGTAATATACAATATACACTCCTTTTTTACTGCTACTATTGTTATTATTATTTTATTATAGTATTATTATGATGAAAAGCAAATAGATGATTAACATACATTAGAACACAATTATTAATATTTATTGTTGTTGTTGTTATTAGTTATTCTTAGTAGTAGTAGTAGATTGTAAATGCCGCTTACTTTCATTGTATTCTTTCTAGTTTGCTTTTTAAAAAGTCTGCTCAGTAAAAAATGCAAACTTTATTGAAATAAAAAGGCGTGTACGTCACTCGGCCTGGTTAGTGACGACTCGGATAAAGTCGCGCTCAGAGGAAACGTCATCACACGACCAGCCTTATTACACATGAACAACAAAATAACACGTCGTCCAGCCAGAAACTGTGTAAAACTGCGCCCTGAACGCGTCCATACACTCTCCGCCTGCACGCACGCGCCGAGGGCTTATTACCGCTTTATGAAGGTTAATAACGGGGGTAGACGCCCATCAGCGGCTCCCACTTTGGAAATAAGATGGGAAATACATCGCGACGAGGGTGAAAGTGTTTACACTGAAGCTCTCCTGTAAAAAACCTCCTCACACACACACACCAGGGGCCGATCCCCCCTCACACACACACACTGCGGCTTCACACAGCGAGGCGACTCACGGGAAACACACAAAGCGGACACCTACCTGGGCGAATTTGTCGAAATTCGAGCAGATCTCAGTACTTTTCGCAAAACCTAGCCGCCATATTTCGATAACCTCTGTGCGCGTGCGCATGCGCCCGAGCAGCGTTACGTTGTGGACTTTCCACTGAAACCGCCTCTACAGCGCTATTACTCCCACCCGTATTTGGACAAGCCCCGCCCCCTGTGCGCTGATAGGCTGCTGTTACAGTCTGTTACAAGCCTGCATACAAATGACTAATAGCAATGACAATATTTATTGTGACAAAATCTCAGTGTATTTGAGTTTTTTGGGGGGTTTTTTATCACAAAGAATGCTCCTAA
Source organism: Hemibagrus wyckioides (assembly GCF_019097595.1). NCBI lineage: Eukaryota > Metazoa > Chordata > Actinopteri > Siluriformes > Bagridae > Hemibagrus > Hemibagrus wyckioides. Next base: position 10,511,481 of record NC_080724.1, read on the forward strand.
GTTCCTAAGAATGCTCACATTACACATGAGGATATGAGTTTATTTCTAAATTTCTATATTTCTTTTTTGTTTGTTTGTTTTTTGTATACTTTTTTCTGTTATTTAGACTTTATTTATTAATATTTGCTTGTTAATTTATAAACTCTTGATTTGCAGTGCACAATACACTTGTAAATGAAAAAAATAACCCCGATATACTAGTTTATTCTTGGAATATTTCTATTTTTACTTTATTTATTTATGTTTCTTTGTATTTATTAAATGTTTTATATGTTCTAAATGTTTGTTTATACTCAATACTACTTGCTTGTAATCCATGTGACACATGTAAACTAATATGATTTTTAAATTAAAAGATACATTTTATTGTATATATCTTATATATAACATCTGAAACCTACAATAGTAAATTGGTGATATAATAATTTACTTATTCCACATCATCATGTTTTACTGTATATCAATTAGGAAAGACACACATGCCCTTATTTTATGACATGATGTCATCATGTCATAAAATAAGGGCATGTGTGTCTTTCCTAATTGATATACAGTGATGATGTGGAATAAGAAAATTAATATATCAACACATTTATTGTGTTAGGTTAGAGCTGTTGTATGCTCAGTGCGTGTCTAATATATATATATGATATAACTCATGAATTAGATCCTAAATATTTAATAAATATATATAATATAAAAATATATATAACCCATGAATTAGATCCTAAATATTTAATTTCACAGTCAGTTTTTACCAACTCTTAAGTTTCAGAAATTTCTATCCCTGGTAATGCAGTGTGTTAAAATGAGAAATGTGTGCTTTTGATTGTATTTGTGTTCACCACACGGTGGCGCTAATAACTTGTAAAATGATGGAAATGAAGACGATGGACTCCATCTTTGAGAGCACTACAGTATTAATTGTATTTAAAAATTAAACTGATATGAATTCGTATGTAATGGCTAATATGTCATGCTATTTTCACCTCTCTGAGTTATGACGTCAGCATCATGTTAATTACAATATGTAAATTCAGCCATGTTCTTCTAGCTGTAGGTGTTTTGTAAAATTCAAAATAAATCCCAGACATTAGAAATCATTAAAAAAATCATTAGAAAAACATTAGAAACCAAATGAAATGTAAAAAACATTTCGTATTTACCTTTGAATATTCGTTGTTGTTGTTGTTGTTGCATTTTTAATCCTTTAACTGTACTTTTCCATGGTTTGTAGTAATTCTTGTAGAATTATAACGAACAAATTCATGATTATAAATTATTTTATCACGTTTTATCATAATTAACCTTTTTTAAGTTTTATCTTGTGTATATATTTTGTATTGTAAGGTTAATGTGGATTATTTGCAGTGCAGTGATTCAGTTCAGTTGAAGTCTGTTTATATAACGCAGTTCACAAGGGACATTGTCACAAAACAGCTTTACAGAAATCCGGACATAGATTTTTAATTTACCCATAATGATGACAATGACAAAGTTGTCTTGTTGTTGCTGTAATAATAAAAAAAAAAAAATAATAATAATAATAATAATAATAATAATAATAATAATAATAATATTGTTGTTATTATTATTTATTTATTTATTTATTTATTATTTTCCAGAGACTCTATTCCTATTACTTTTTTCTGTTTTATTTTTTCCACTTTTTTTTTAGCAGAATCAAGAATCAAACCTGAAAATAAAATATTTTATCATTTTAAAGGTCCAAGCTAACATTATATTCCAGATCATTTTAAAATAATGAAAATAAAGTCACAGTGCGCTCTCGCGGTTACAGTACTCTATTTTGACAAGTTCGGCGACGAGACGTTACCAAGCTCCCATGCCCCGCCCCCTAGCGGCTGATCTGTGTTCCGGTTGGTTCGTAATAGCGGAGCGCGTGCGCGTGTGGGGCAGAGTGGTCCGTTCTGATTGGACGATGTCACGTCGCTCAAAATAACTGTTGCTATCATCTCTCCAGTCCGATGACAACTGCGCGTGAGGTTTCTCAAGTATGCAGCAGCAGCAGCAGCAGTGGAGATGTGGTGCTGCGCTCCGGGCTGGAGGACTGAGCGCTCACACATTCCTCTGAATCCCCCGCAGTATGAGTGAGTATGATTTCCTTCCGCTGTCTCGACCATGCCATTTATCTGCTTTATCCTCTGAATATAGGCTGAAAGAGCCTGCGGAATGATCAAGAACGCGTTAGCCAGTTAAGCGTTAAAACTAACAGTGAGCGGATGTGGGTGAAAACATCAGAACGGTTTATTATTAGTGGTGCTTGCGTAATTATTATTAATATCATTATTATTATTATTTTCTGTTGCCTTTCCCAGCCTCACCGACTGGATTTCATAATTACTGAGTAGGCTGCTGTTACTGACGTACTTAACATCACTTTGTATAGTGAGAACTAAACACCTATCAATCATCAATTATAAAGACGCGTCATAATGTCCACATAATGTCTGTGCTGTATACGTATTAAAATATAACAACATCCTAAGATCACACCTGTGTTAATAGTCAGGATATACTGCATGTGCCTGGCTGTTGCAGTGTAATACTGCTGTTCAGCACAGTCTCACACCTACGCACTTCCAGCCTATTGCGTCGCAAACCAAAACAGAGTTGCAACACTGAACCGACTCTTTGACTCGGTTCCGACTGATTCCAACAGCCTGGCCCGTCCCCACTGCCCCCCCCACCTTCTCCCAAAACCATGGGGAAGTGATGAAGCTCAAGCCAAGCCCTGTGTAGGCTGCTGGGGGTCAGGATGACATCATGTAGGTCACTTGATCATGGAGAGTGGTGAAGATATTTGGACGTTGCTTTAGCTCACGAATCTCAGCAAAAGCCCACAAGGTGTAATTAGTCTGTAAGATGACTGCTGCAGTGACTCACAGTCCAATCATTAAGAAGCAAAACGGGAAAAAAAAACCTCAAACACGTCAAACCTGAAGAGCAGCGTTCAGGGACGTCTTGGAATTTTAGAAGAACTTTCACACGGCTGGATCATTTTCTATTCCTCGTCTCATGGAACTCTCTCTAAAGATGTATCATCTATGTTCCTTTACTGCTCTTAATCTTTGGCATGATCTCAGGCTTGATTTATTGACACATCGTACATCGTGTGGCACATATCTTAAAACACGTCATCTTCACGTGTGTAACATGTCGCATCACTTTCACGTGGCAGCCATAGAGCTGGTAGAAATCAGCTCTTTCATGAATGGCTGGTATAAATAGACTAGTGATAAGATCCTACAGGCATCCATCAATGTTTTTCACATCCACAAGAGGTTATTAAAAGTCCAGTAGTTTTGGATTTTGTTTATGCAATTCGAGCAGAAGAGTTCCATCGTATGAAAAGTACACATAATATTATGACAAGGCGAGAAGCAAGACTGAGGCTGATTTTTTTCTATTTCAGACTGTAGATTCATGTGAGGTGATTAAACAGCTGAGTGACATGTGACACGCCCCCTAGATCTAGACTGAATCTCCGCTTGGGTTCTCAGATATCTGTAGAACGTCATCAGCAGCGTGAGCTACAGTAGCAAGTGGAACGTTTACCGAGCTCGCTTTGGGAGAAACGTGCCATGAACCCAGCAGTGCGTTACAGACTTCAGAAATCATAGAAATCCAGAAATCAGTTGGTGTCATAAATGGAAATCTGAGGCTCTGTTGCATCTCGACACCACCTTTGCTGTTCTCAGAGCTGAAGTTGCATCTACACTTCTGTTTTTATTCTTAACATGGTTGATCAGTGCTGTGCACAATGAGGAACGGCGCCAAGAATCATTTTTGAACCTATTTGTGCTCGTTCTGGCTTCTGTTATATAAGGTAGGAGGATGATTCATCGATTAAACCTAAGTTAGTGAGGGTTTTTTTTAATCTTCCTACTTGGCCTTTGCTTTTGTAAAGTTTAGTATTAAGAAGCGAACATTTATTTACATTTTCAAAGCTGTTATTTGAAAAACTATTAGCAGTTTATCGTCAATGTATAAATCAAATGGGATTTTTTTTCTTGACGTGTATTTGTCTGGGATTTATGCTGCGTATTTGCTTTGTATCTTACAGCTCAGTTTTTTCTACACATCTTTTAGAGACCTGTGTAGTTAAACATTAATAAAGCATACATGCCATTTGTTCATACAACATAAAGCACAAAGTTGGTTCTTTACTTTACTGTAATTCCATCTTTAACCCTTGACCTACTCTGCTGCTCTGGGTATTAGTCACATTTTCTCTGGAGGAGAAACCTAAAAATAAGCAGTGTGTTAATAATTCAGGTGCATGCTTCGTTTCCATAGATTCGCTGAACTGCAATTATTGCGAGTAGATACTCTTAAATTATGTATATATGACTCCAGTTTGCGGAACAACAAATGAAATATTTGGCTTTTCATCTGATGATCTGCTCATAATATTACCTGGTGTGTGTTGATATCTAAAGAATGAAATACTTTGGGGCACACTGTTAGAAGAAAATAGTCAACAACAAGGGTGCACTGATTGCTGATTAATTTCCCATAACATTTTATTCCAATTATACTGCAAAATTTTACCAGCAATTTACTGTACTCCTTATCCATTTATAGTTCTGTTTAATGTTGTGGACTATCTAGAAAGCCGTCTAGAGGGCAAGTTGAGTTATGTATGCTATAAACAGCCATAAATACGCAGCTGTTATTCCGTCATCATGCTTTCTTTCTTTTATAAATACAACAAAAAATTCTCAGCTTGTCATGTTCCAGAGAAACTGAGAAAAAATGACTGAAAATACTTTCACGTATCGATTAAATTTACAGTTTTACCTCTGACTTTTTTGACTAAACTCTGACACTGGAGATGCCTTCCAAAAAAAAGTTCAAGTCATTACGTAAAACAATATCGCAATATCAGCGTTATTTTTAATATATATATACGGAAAACAAGGTTAACTGGTGTATTGTTAGGATTAGATCATGTTGAGCTGCACATCTTTCTATGAATTGGCTGTTAGTATACAAGCTATATCGTATTAGATCGAGCATGTTTATATCAACCTGTGATTTATATTTATGTGTGTGACCAGCACTTTGAATGAGATTTGAGACTTCAGCAGCTACACTGAATGATCCAGTTTTCTGCTATATTCAGCCTACACCATGCTGCCATAGACGGCTCTATTGAACCTTGCCATTTTGTTTGTGCCTTTGAGATATTTGGCATATCTCAGGACCTGAGTATCTCCTCAATCCGATTTTTTTCCCCACACTCCAAACCTCTATTTCACTAAGAGGTTTGTTCCCTCTGCAGTAAAACCACTTCACAAACCTTGCTGAATCTCATATTGATGGACGTAACTCTTCCTTTGTTATATTAATGAAAGCACTTCAACTTGAAATATATTTAGAAACAAAGAGTAGTCTATTAATTGTCAAAGGAGAAAGATTAATTCCTTTTATTGTAATGGGTGCTGCATTCAGACCAGAGCCGTTTGCTTAGTAAGTAAGGCTGTTTATTACCAAGCTCTTCAAATTGTCCAATTTCAGATTGTCTTCATATTACATGCGAGTAGTCTGAATGAAATGAATGGATGTTTTTCAGCATTTTTTATTCTTCCTGCATTTTAGATTTGCATTTGTTGCTTATTAGAACTAAATTGTTATTAGAAGGTATGATTATGCCACTCTAGTGTGTATTAGAATGAAATGGTAACGACTGATAGATATAGGCTCATATTGCAGGCAGAGTTTAGGAGGTTTGTTTGTGGACTTTATTAAATACACAAAAGGTTATGCCGCTGACAAGTGAGTTACAGTCACTGGATGACAGTCTATAAAATATTAGGTTGAAACCAAAGAGCACAGGCCAACAGGAACAAAAGGAGTCAGTAACAGAGAGAAAATTGAGTAGAGAAATGATGTATACTTACAAAAAATTGGCAAGACTTTCTTAAGCATAGGATAGTAACAAGTGTTATGTGAATCAAGTAAAAAGAATCAATTCATAACCATTCAGTGTCATGGTGGAGCAGTAGGTAGTACTGATGCTTCACAGGTTCAGGGTGACAGCTGTATGGAGGTTTTCATGTTCTTCCCATGTCTAACTGGGCTTCGTCCTGGTACCTCCGGTACCGTCCTGGTTTCCTCCTACCTTCCCGAAACTTGGCAGAAGGTGGATTGGGTGTGTGTAGTTGGCGCCCTGTAATGGACTGGGGTTCCACCCAAGGTGTACACCAATATCGCAACCAGTGTTTCCTGTATAAGTCTCTGGATCCACCACAACAAAACGAATGACTAATATCCATAGCAGCTAGTTCAGAATTTTAGAGATCCCCCAAATCAGCTATAGGTATGTATTCTGGTGCTGGACAGACAAGCTTGAGCAGAGACTAGAGACCATGGAATAAAAAATACTATTTTTGATGTTAAACTAAAAAAAGACACCATTTATGTTCAGTTGTTTGCTGAAAGCTATGCGTGCATGGGACCTGAACTGTACCCCCTGTCAATATTCAATACCCAATAAACCAGGGCATCTGCTGGTTACAAGGTTGTAGAAATTTCAGCAAAAGGTCTAGGTTTAAATAATAGACTTCAGGGTTCTAGGTTTAGTAGAACGAGTGCAAGATTAATCTTTAAGTAAGGGCCACCAGAATTTATAGCATAAATAAGTCAAGGTGCACTGAATGCCTGGAGGGCTGTAATGAGTGAGATGTGGAACCACTGTACAGTAAACTGGGGACAGAGGTCTTTGTTGATGGTCCAGTATTGCTGGGTAGCTGGGTAGTGCTTGTACTGAGAGGACAGGACATCTACTTTGTTATCTTTAGAATCTGGCCTGTAGGTAGGTGTGAAGGTACCAAGCATGAGGAATAAATAATACCCATCATGTCTGTTGAGGATTGAAACTTTTGGCAAATTGTCCATATTCTAAGTGTCTGATTGTGGCTCCACTCTTCCAGGGTGGCTCTTAAAAAAAGCTGTTATTCCCAACATCTTCCATGGCACTGTGACAGAATGGCTCCTTAGCTGGCCTTGGAAGCATCCACCTCCATAATCCACCTCCTATAAATGGCAAAGAGGGATCATGATGTCTTGGAATGGAGGTGCTTCTTTAGAGAGCATCATGAGAGTTACGGCTCTGAAATAAACCCTCTTATCAAGTGGGATTAAACGTTAGCAAACCCCTGGACTTTGTATTGAAAGCCCGGTGCGGTGGCCAGTTAACGACAGCTTTTAATTTTCCCTTATCAATCTCGCCAGCTTGAGTGCGGAGAATATATCAAAGGAAATAGATAGTGGGTTTGTAAAACTCACACTTCTTTAGCTTGGCGTACAAACTGTCTTACATAAGGCTGTGGAACAAGTAGAACACACAAGAGACAAGTACTTCTTCTGACGTGTAATAGATTAACATGTTTTTTATGTAATGTGCTAGCCATCTATTTAGCATACGTCTAAGGTCTTCGTTAATAACTACTGGGAAGGCAGTGGTAGTGAAGGCCCAAAGAGAAATTTTGAAGTGCTGCAAATGCCTGTTATCTGTTCTGAGGTGGCAGGTCCTAATGGTCATGGGTAAAGGTAATTTACTTTGTTGAAATTTAGGCCCCTGCAGTCCGACAGGACAAAAAAAACCTACAGTACTGAAAAGCTTGCTGCTGCTTGGGTAATCTAATTCTGTTTTTTTATGTAATTCTCCATAGCCAGAAATTTAGGATTATGTTTACCAAATAAAAGGTTAACAGCACAGTCCTAAAACCTGTAAAGGAGCATTTGGAGCAATTTGCTTCAACCTAATCTGATCTTGATATGAAGAAGACAACGTCAAGTCATTTATCCAGTTCTGAACTTTCTGAAAACTCTCAAGATTCCTCTTTGCTCAATAAAACATAAGGGTTTTTCTAGTATATTAACAGGAAATTGAGTGCTACAAGCTTTTAAGGTGACTTGATGTCCATCAAAAAGTATATCCTTAGGGTGATAGTGCTTTGGTCTTGTGTTCTTCCAGAGTCAAAAGAGCATCCAGAGCAACCAACCATTGCCAGTATCAGATAAGAACAGCCAGATGCTCTAATTGGTTGTTTGTTTCTTTGGCTAGATCCTGGTCGATGAAGCTCTTGATTTTCAATCAATCAAAGAAGAATTCCTTCCTTGTTTTAAGAAGAGCAGTTGGTCACCTTTAGATCCTGCAAATGTTGTGTGATTGGTGTAAATGACTGCCTCAAATATTGCAGGTGAACTCTAGTTAAAAGCTCTTTCAGTAAGAAGGATGAGGATGAAGCAAACTATTGTCTTGTTTGTGGTAACCAGTAGTCTGGCAGCTGAGATTTATTACACATTGCATCAGAAACCCCTTGCAATTCCCAGAGGAGTCAGGTGATTCTCTGCACATGTTGCGAATGAGCCTCCAGGCTCCTTCAGGCTTCCCCTGTGCATACACAGCTGTCTGGAGTTCCATGAAGCCCACTGTCTTGGGTCCAGTCTCCTGTAATGTGGGAAAACCCGGCTGGGTAAATGGACCCAAACAATAGACCAATCATCTTTATCTAATCAACCCTGATGGCCCAGGATGACCCCGTCCCCATTTACAAGACACTAATGATGAAGAAGACATATACATTACAGCACAGTGAAATCCTTTCTTCACATATCCCAACTCTGGAAGTTGGGGTCAGAGCACAGGGCCATCAGCCATGGTACAGCACCCCTGAAGCAGTGAGGGTTAGGGGCCTTGCTCAAGGGCCCAATAGTGGCAGCTTGGCAGTGCTGGGTCATGAATCCTCAACAACATCAACAAGCCCAGAGCCTTATCCGCTTGAGCTACCACTGCCCAAAGGATTGCTTTCAACAACGGACTTCTGTACAGAATCACGACACAAAGGGAAGGATCGGGATGTGGTTTGACATATGGCTTAACACGGCTGATCATACGCTCTGGCCTTCATGGTCAGTAGATGTCAACTTGTTTGAGCACCTACGGGAGATTTTGGTGTTGTGTTAGACAACACTCTGTACCATCATCTTCAAAATAGTACTAATGCATCGAATCATGGTACAACAAACACCTTGGTTTTTCCTATCTGATTATCAGCCCAAGGCTTATGGATTGGCCTTAAGGACTGGGCTTATGGATTGAAATATGGATTTTTTCATGAATATCCATACACAAAAAAACATATTTATCCTTGAGGGACATAATGGAACAAATGTTTATGTTTCCCCAGTGTACATAGTGGACATTTATTTAAGTAAAATTTTGGTTAATTGCATTAACTAGCTACAGAAATGTGCTTAAAATGGAGGGGGGGTTATTTCATTTAGATCATTTTTATTTCATCACATCACAGTCCCTCATTATTAATAAGCAACATGTATTGGGAACATCACACTGGGTATGGGCTGCTATTTTCACTCACCTGGAGAAATTTCTTCTTCAGGCATCTCAGGATCAGGAGAAGATACGTGATTTGAAATCCGGCATTTCCACGGTGGACATATTGCACGGCAGTGAAAAACCATGAACTGAGCGTGAACTCCATGAAATATTCTTCACAGAGGAATATCTTCACTTTTTTTTGCACATTCACTCCATTTTTTGTTCTTTTTTTATGATGTAAAGCTCTTTAGATGTTTACGTGAGGATGGAAGCTATTTGATGAAGTGACCCAGCTTTTTTTAAATTTATACATATAAATACTTATAAATTTAAGAATAAACATTCTTCTTTGTTTTGGACACCATGTACCACAAACACACACACACACACACACTGTAGCTGAATGCAGTTATTCAATAAAATAAAAATGCTGAATTATCCTTATTAGAGGCTGAGCTTGGCATCATCGGTTTTGATAAACAACCCTGTCGTCAAACAAACCCATTTGCATGGCGTGTGTCAGAGCCGATTCACTAGCATCTCTCTCTCTCTCTCTCTCACGCCGAGTGATGTGATGCCTCTGGATGGTGCGAATGAGCAGCATGGTGTTCTTCCGCTCGCTCAGCTCCTGCAGCCCACATCGCCTGGCAAAAATGTGGACACTGAATTCTGTCGTAAAAGCGATGGTACATATAGAATAGCCAGAGACATGCTGACTCCATCCACACACACATATTATGATGACAACTTGACATTTTAGAGCAATTAAGCTCAATTTGAGTCAATTACTTAAGTTTAGTATGTGTGTGTGTGTGTGTGTGTGTGGGATGGTGGGTGACATCAAAGACAATTTAGAACAAATGTACTTGCTTGTGGGTTTGACAACATGATCATTTTTCCCGCGCTATGACTAATCGAAATGCTTTTTAGTATTTCTCTCTCACAACAATGACAGCTTGAAAAACAGATTTAAAGGAAATATCCACCCTCGACGACCTCCATGTCAGTTTTTATACTCTGCGAATATGAACTGACGTTTTTTTGTTTGACCATCTTTCATCGACGCGTCAGTCGGTTTTCACTTTGGCTAATGTTTTCCTACCTGCTGATTGTGGTGTCAGGAGGATTTCGCCCATTTCATACATCTCTACCTAAAGAGAGCGATGCAGCGGCGCTTTAGTCTTTTAGTCTGTCCGTGTTTCTGACCTCTTAGACACTCTGCTCAAACAGATCAGCATCCAAAGCTTGAACTTTCACGCTGACATCTCGCTTGTCATCCCGTAGATCGCTAACTAGCCGAGCGGAGGATCTGCATTACATTCTGGGAACTTTTGAGTTCAACCTTCGCAGCAACGCCTCTGCTACGTCTACGTCGGATTTCTCATTAATACGGTGTTAAATGTCACCAGGAAAATTCTTTAACAGTCGTCGTCAGTAGACTTTAACACAGCTTTGTGTTTTTTCCTCGGCGGTCGACTCATGATCACGGCTCACAGTGTCAGACATTTCTAAAGGTCATTTTTAATAGCTAATGATCGCTTTTTCGTGGCCGCACTCTGCATCTGGCTCTCGGCTTCTCTCACCCGATAAGCTAAAACTGAAATGTTGTTTGTTTTGTGGAAAGTAAACAGTATTTTCCATTGAAACCTTTTTTTAACTCTAGTGATTTTAAATCAGTGAATGTGCAAGAAGTAATCCCAGCCATTTTTAAATTTTTTTTTGCTGATCCCGCCATCCTTAAGCGCCACCCCGGACCTCAATTCCTGGTGGTTGCAGACGTTTAGCAGATCCAGATTCCGGTGTAGAGATTAAGCAGACTGGATGCAAGTCACTTGACGTTTTCTCTGAGTCAGAGTTACGCAATGGTTTTCATTCAGAAGTGACTTCAAACCTCACACACTCACAGTTCATGAAGAGGCATGTTTACCTCTATCAGGAAGGAAAAGGAAGAGGAGGAGGAGGAGGAAGAGGAGGAGGGGTGTTTTTCTGAATCTGCTTCCTCGGTTTAGAGCTACCAGCAGCACCCTGAGAGAGAATGACAGAAAATGCAACAATGCTAGATGAGGAATTAAATCCTCTTTGCTCTTGGCAGATGAGATGAGATGAGATGAAATGAGACGAGACGGATGGTGATACTCATATTGCATTTCTGCATGAACATAGTTTTGTCATTTGTTGGTTTAAAGATAAATTCGTCTCTTAGATGTTAGGTGTGTGAAGCAGGTTTTTTTTAATGAACGTAATTAGAAATCACTCTATCACAGTTATAGAGGAAATAAAATGTCAGAACATGATGTTATAGGATAAATAATCAACGACAAGGTGATGTGATGTGCCGCAGAGTTTTACCCAAAAGACTAACCGCATGACCAAAGAGCTGACACTGGCTGAGCTGACTCCTTCCAAAAAACTGTTGAAGAATATGTCTACGTTTTCATGTTATGCTCGAAATTGTTAAAAACAGAAAATGAGGTGGCAGAAAAAGACAACTAATACATTAACAGATTTTTCTTCTCTCAATTAAAACAAAATGTCAAATACATCAAGAGGTCAGCATGGGCCTTAACAATTTGGCTTGATTATTAAAGAGCATATAAAAGTGATGGACAGCATAATCCTGTAAAAAAAACCTTCCACCACTGAGAGTAAATTGCATCTAGCTCTCACTCCAAAGATCAAAACCCAGTGTTTATATTTTCCTTCCACTCCATAACGATCTGTTTTTCCCTCTGCATATCCTCAGGTGCGAGTGTGTACTTGGAGAAAGTGTGCACAATGTTCAGCGGCGTTTTGACCGGACCACCTGATGCCACCAGGCCACCCCATGCCCGCCTGTAACCCCGGAGACGACAACCTCTTACCCGCTCGAACTTCACCTCTTTTGGCCAACCAGCATTAGTCTTGATGAGGAACCCTGCCATCGGTGATGTGATGAACAAGTTTGAGGTGCTTGGGATCGTCGGGGAAGGTGAGGGTTTAAAAAGGTTTCCACTTAAACATCATCGTCTTCACGCGGACTTTTACTTAGTTGATACTTGAAGAAAGAAACTTTTTAATTCATATTAATTCACTGAAATAGAGATTAAGTATGAAATGGCCTTTGATTATTCATGAAAAAGCTGGTATCTGCACGAACTTGATACTCTTGCTGTAGTAAAGTGTTTATTATGAATCAACTCAGTGAATTGTTGTATATGTTTCAGTTGCCCTTTATTTTTTTCTTTATTTTTTTTTATGATAGTCGTCTCTTTAAAAGCTGAAATGACATTTATAGAAGTGGTGTACATGTAAAATGATTAATTCCTCTCACCGCTCATCTGTATCTGTCAACAATTCCTGGCATCTCCTTTATCTTTTAATAAAGCAGCTCAGACAAAGCTAAAGTGGGCCAACGTTCCTCCTCCACACTAACGCTAAAGTGCACTCGAACCCTCTATCCTTTCTCCCCTTCACCATTGCCCCTTCCCCACCCCCCCTTCTCCCTCTCCCCAACTCTACCCTTTCCTTCACCCCCTCCCCCTTTCCCCCTCCCTCTCCTATTCCCCTCCCATTCACCCTCTTCCTCATCCCTTTCCCCCCCTCCCCTTCACCCTCTCTCCCTCCCTCTTCTACCACCCCCCATCACCTATGCCACATCCGTTTTCTTTACATTTTGCATGAGGGATATGGGAGAAAGTGTCTGGGGACCAGGCTATTTTTACGCGTCCCTCTGTTCATGTAGTCGACTCTGATACATAATGAAGAGTGAGAGAGGAAGCTGGATAGAGCTGATCAGTTACTGCACTGCTGAGATAGCGAAGATGATACACAAGGGCACGAGTCCCAGCTGAGACACTGTTCACAGGTTTATACCTGTTACACATTCACAACATAACATCACACTCACTGAACACAGGATTTACACTGTGCTCATTCAGTCAAACAAACAGATAGATAGGTGGATGGATGGATGGATGGATGGATGGATGGATGGATGGATGGATAGATAGATAGATAGAGCTTTAGAACATTATAGTCTCATTCTAATGCATCTGAATCAGTGAATCAAATCACTGAATCATTGAATCACTGACTCTTAAAAGCATTTGGTATTTTGAGTAATTTACAGATGTCCCTCTACCTGAAAGTGTCCAGATTGTCATTGTGTGTCAGCACGGTGATGTGTGTATGTTGACGTGGAAGTGATCAGATGAAGGGGTGTTGAGTTTTGTGATATTAATTGTTGTTTACTAGGTGACGGCTGCAGAAACACCAACGAGGCTTGTGTAATTATTGTTGTGCGGTGGAGTAAACCAACACAGAGAGGGTTGATTTTTGACAGGGTGCTGCGCTGACGTGGATGCGTGAGTGCGTTCGTGTGTGTGTGTGAGTGTGTGTGTGTTTCGGCGTGTCTTCGTCACCACGCAGGATGATTTTTAATTACGACCCCGGGGCGGTTTCAGCACTCAAGGTGCAAGAAGATGATAAAACAAGTGTTGGTGGTGGAACCGACTCTCTGCTACAGCACTACAGGGTTGCATGTGTGTGTGTGTGTGTGTGTGTTTTAACTCATGTTTTGGCAGTGATTATAGCCTGCTGTGTGTTCAGCTGTCAGAGGAGTGGATTTCATTCTGTTTTTGGCCACAAGCATAACCCTCTCTTTAGCCTGGCTCATCTCTAGCATAGCATTATTAGCCCAGTTTATTAGCATAACACTAATAGAAGCTGGATTTTGTCAGTTTTAGGTGAATTGATCCAGGAGAAGTGGAAGCTAAATAAATTGCTCAAAAGTATTTGCTCAGAGAAGGTTTTCATTTGAATTTTTTTTTATATACAAAGAGCAAATCAAAGCTACTTATCTGAAGAAATTATTTCATTTCATTTCATTTAAAGTAAAAGTTACATGATTAAGAATAGGTTCCCAGAATGCAACAAGTCCAAACTAGTGACTGCTCTATGAAGGCTGTGAAGGTACAAAAAAAACAACACTGCAACACTGATGTAATCTTTTTGAATCATTGAATCACTGATTGTTTTGCCAGCACATGTAACCAAACTGGTCTAGAAATGCCACTGTAGTTCACCTTTCTTTTTTCTTTCACCCTCTCACTTGCCTAAACATGCCACTGCTTCTAGATCTATAGATAGATAGATAGATAGATAGATAGATAGATAGATAGATAGATAGATAGATAGATAGATAGATAGATAGATAGATAGATAGATAGATAGATAGATAATTAAGTTACAACATATGTTCTAAGCACATGTATTGAATCTGATAGCATCTATGTCGTGTGCTTGAGGTTTGTGAAGACTGAGTAGTATTTTCTACTTCCAGGTCAAATGTAATATGAAGCTAAATATCACCTGTTTTACTCAAATTTAATAAACCTCCTCAAGCCTTCTTAGCGTTAATGTAACTATGATAGCATGCTAGACTAGCTGTACTTGCATTCACTCATTCCAACAAGCACAGATTTCTTTAAAAGACAATAAAAAGGAGGACGAGAGTGAACCAGGAAACATATTTAAGGTGGATCAAGAAGTGTTCCAGTCTCCAAGTCCTTACAGGTGGAAACCTCAGCCTTATGCAAATGAGATGCAAACATCAGCATGTGGTGATATCATAATCTCGAAAGTGACGTAGCAGGGAGATCTCGTCATGACCCACAGCCAGGCAATCGGTGCAGAGGATGGTGGAAGAGACAGATGCAGAGACTGCACTGTGGTAGTAACTAACCCCTGAAGCTGATTCACTACTCACATTCTTTCTTATACATTTTCGTTTCCATAGTAACCCCAGGTCAGGTTAGTACAGGTTAGGTTAAAGAGACTTAAAAATGTCAGCGCATACTTATCCCATCTCTCCGGTTCATTCATGTCGTAAAACGTCTTCGTCCCAGCTCCCATGGGCCCCTGGTACGTCTCCTGACAGGCGGAGCGACGCCGACACACTGACACGAGCAGCCATTCACGCTTCACGCCGCATTGAGCCGATGAGACTGGAGGTGCGCTCAGGCAAACTAATCACCTCTCTCAATCACTCAGCACACGCGCACCATGTGTGTGTGTGTGTGTCTGTGTGTGTGTGTGTGTGTGTTTCATCATAGTGACCTGGTATTATTGAGCAGTTATGGAGAGGTCAGGATAATCGCATGCAGAGAGGAAAGGTTGTCTGTCACTGTCACATAACAGATGTGTCAAATTTATTCAAATTATTTAAAAAAATCATTTGGTTCCCCACGATTAGGCTCATGCACTTTTCTACTGTTTCAGGTTTCAGTAGAGTTTGAAAGTTATATTTGTGAATAATAATCTGCTGATCATGTCACAAACTCTACTGTATTAAAGTCCAGTAAAGTCCAAAATCACATATTGTGAAGGGCCTACAGCATTTGCTTCAGTACCTACTGCATTTGCCTTAGGACCTACAGCATTTGATACAGTACCTACAGCAATTGATTCAGTACCTACAACATTTGATACAGTACCTACTGCATTTGATACAGTACCTACAGCAATTGATTCAGTACCTACTGCATTTAATTCAGTACCTACTGCAATTGATTCAGTACCTATAGCAATTGATTCAAGGCCTCCTGCAATCAATTCAGTACTTAATTCTATGTGTGTAGCATGAATACAATCCCGACAAGTATACTTGCTATTGTATCCTATAATGTCATAATAACCACGTAACCTTTTTCCCCCCAAAACACTTCAACTGTTTTTTCTTGTTTTAACCTTCAACAAGTTATCAATTTACTCAGGTGTTTTTTACCAGGTACTGTTTAACCACAAGGAACATTGTTTAATACCTACAGCGCTTACACTCAGCTCTTCCACCCCAGTCCTGTTGCATTATGGGACAGCGCAGTGCGCATTGATTCCATACTGCAGAATCTCAGTGGACGCAGTGGGTCATGTGGGAATTTCTCACCCACTGTTTTATGAATTCTGAGAATCCAGACTCAGTGCTTTTCTCCTACTGTACAGTAGGGTAGTGGGGATATTCAGACACAGCTTGTGAGTCACAATCTCTGTTTGATTCATACACTTTACACCAGGGTAAATCTTATTTCTTTCGCTTCTTTCAGCAAAAGCCCAGACGGTTAAGTGCTTCCTCTATGTGCTTCTGATGGAAGAATGACATTACGAAGCCTAGCAGCCACTTTCTCAGCTGGCTTTCCCCTGGAGTATGACTTTAATCAGTTTAATTAGGCCTTTGCCGTTCAAGTGCTAATGGAGTTTTAGGCTGAGCTGGGAGCGTGAGATGAGACATGTTTGATGCTGGATGAAGCTGCATGATTAAATCTGAAAGTGAAAATGTGTCTGACTGCTGGCGTGAACATGCACCAGCGTGCAACCTTCTTGAAATAACATTGAGCGAAAGAAAGGAACAATGTTTCTTTAGTTCTTGAGGATAACTTTGTCTGCTATACATGATCCATATTTATTGAGCAGATTTAAAAGTTCAAGAGACAGAATTCATTTTGCTTGCTTTCATCTGGGTTTCCACAGATATTGAATGTACTTGCCCACTAATAGCCAGGAAATTTGCTTGTCCTTGGAATACTTGGCTTATACTGTATGTGTTATTCAGTGGCCATGTGAAATAGTGTTTTGAAAAGCAATAACAGAAAAGACAGAACTCCTCTCGATACACAGTATACCTGCCTTACGATGAGTTCTTTCACCATTTCTGAGAATCCCTTCTAGCACTTTGTAACCCAGACGACTGCATCCTTTCATCCGTCTGAAAGCCATCTATTGTATGCCCGAGCACAGACGCCCACGATTGGCCAGTGTCACTCTAATGGACAGTGGGAGAGCGGAATGCCCTCCTTCTGACCCAGAGAGCACAGCCAATTATGCTCTCTTGGATTCCCATTTTATTTACAGACACGCTGGTTATATAAAGTCCATGCTGTATCTTTAAGCGCATGTCACATGTAGAGTCGCAAGCCATATAATGAGCAGGATTTTCTTTCAGCCTTGCATCTGTAATTGGCCAGACCACGATACAGGTGTCTGCCTCTTGTTTGGTCTCGGTTTTGTTAACGTTACCCGTACTGTATGATAGAAGCACTTGAGCCCATGTTGAAGGAATCTGGTCAATGAGGTCATGGTCAGGGTTGTGGTGGATCCAGACCATACAAGATCGTCCAGTTTCAGGGGGTTCTGTGCCCAGTGTAGGCTCAGATTCCTGTTCTTGGCTCACAGGAGTGGAACATGATGTGGTCTTCTGCTGTTGCAACCCATCCAAAGTCAATCTGAGATGCTTTTCTGCTCTGCAAGATTGTCAAAATATTTGAGGTTTGAGCTACCTGAGACATCCTGCACACGATTCTGTGTAAACTCTAGAGAATCCCAGGAGATAAACAGCTTCTAAAGTTGAGCTGTTGTAGCCCATCCGCCTCAAGGCTTGGCATTTTGTTTTGAGATGCTTTTCTTCTCGCCACAGTTGTGAAGGGTGGTTACGTGAGTTACTCTAGCTCAAACCTCTCCTCTGATCTTCCTCGGAAGTAACACTTGAAACTTGTAGTTGCACTGTTACAAAATTGGCCTAAAATTGCTGCAGCCTCTAAACCCAAAAATGAGCTCTCTATCTAATTTTACCATGTTCTGTGACCTTGTTTTTTAAATAAATGTGTGCTCAGATGAATACAGCTGCTATTTTCCACCAAATCGAGCAGAGCCTAGTTTGGTTTCATTTCCTGTTTCATCCTGACTCAGAGTTTTACCCTGTATGTTGCGTTCATCTAATTCATTATCCTGGTTAATCGCTTGCCTTTTTAGTGCCAGCGTCGATTGTACTGGATGTGTTCTGGAAGAGATCAGAGCGCTCGAAGCTCACTGCTGCTTGCGGATTTTCAAATCGTGCAACAGAATAGCATCTCTTCTCCTGAACTACTTTGCCCCATTCACACACACACACACACACACACACACACACACACACATAGGCGTAGACCTTATACACACACTACTTAATGATTCTATATGACAATTCTACATGTGAAAGCTTAACAGCATCTGGATCATTAACTCGCATCAATTAGAACCACTCATATGACTCAGCTTTCGCTGCAAAGAACAGCAGGTCAGTGCCCTTGAGCGTGATCCCCAGAGTTCCTTTTATCTTACCTGAATGCCACATTCTCTCACCCAGAGGTGACCCCATGTAAATAAAGTAGCCACTCGAACACAGAGAACAATCGATTAATTTGTAAACTAAAGGTCTCCTCAGAGTTCATTCATAGCAGAGTCAGTGTGTGTGTGTGTGTGTGTTTGCAGGCATCGGTGAAAAACTCACCTCCATGATGCTTTAACACATGATAGCTGTGAACTGACACCATTTTACATCTTTTTTCCTCCCTCCCTCCCTCCCTCTCTCTCTCTCTCTCTCTCTCTCTCTCTCTCTCTCCCTCTCTCTCTGTCTATCCCATGCAGGAGCATATGGAGTCGTGCTCAAATGCAGACACAAGGTAAGACCCAAGAGCTGTTTATCTCTTTGCTTCAGAAATCTAATGAGGCTAAATGCAGACTTCCAAAGCAACGACTCAATGGTTGTTTTTCTTACTAGTACAAATAACTTAGAAAATATGTAGATCATATTGCAGATTAATTAAGTAGTGACATACTCTAGATGTCATGTGTTTACACGGGCCTTAAGAATGCACCCAGGAATGTCTCAGGTCTTGTTTAGGCTCCTAATCACAGGTTTGCTTTCATAAAGCAGACTCCATTCCGAACCATGGAATTACTTCACATCTAAATCAGTAATGCTACGTTCACATGTACAGCGACTTACAGCGACGAAGTGACTGGAAACAGTTCATTGTAAATAAGAGCTACCGACTTCCTGTATCACGAGAAACAGATGTGGGCATGTCCAGCGATGCGACAAAAGTTGAACTTTATGTAAATACAGAAGGACTTGGTGCAGAGACTACCACCAGGAACGAAGACAGTAGAGGTCATGTGATCCATGACAAAGAGCACACTCTACTTCTGCTTCACCTTGTATCATATAATGCAGATAAACACTGCTGAGTTTTATCCATCCCCCTCCAGAACGTTTCATTTTGGCCACAGAAAAAATAGATTTGTTGTCAAGAACTGTTATTACCATGGCAGTCAGAAGAAGGAATGCCTACTGGTGACGTCATGGTACATAGAACTGGCGACATGTAGAGATAAAATCGCTGGATGTGTGAGCATAGCTTTCATCCATCTAACAATAACAACCTTTTTGCTTCTATCACAAAGCTACAGGAAGTAACAAAATGTTGAACCAGTCCCTTTACTCGGTATGCAGCACGAGACCCAGAGTACCTTTTTTCCTAAATGCTTCTAGTTTTGGAAAAAAAAAACACATTTTCACCAAACATTCTGAAAAAAAAAAAAACACACCAGAAAGCGATTTTTGTTCAAAAAGGAAAGCATGATGGAATCCTGCAGAAAACATAACAAAATTGTCCTTACAAAAAGCATAACAGCAAGAAATGTAGTGATAAACATAAGAGAAGAAAAGTGTATTACTGACGAAGAGGATGAATAAATTTGAATGTGTTAATACATGTATGTTATGCTAGATAACTGCAACTAGCTAGCATACCTGTAACCACGCTAACTAGCTAGTGACCGTTAACTGAATAACTCATGAGACTTCAATTCAAAGATAAACAGAACAGGAACATGGTTATTCACACA
This sequence comes from Hemibagrus wyckioides, assembly GCF_019097595.1. Lineage (NCBI taxonomy): Eukaryota > Metazoa > Chordata > Actinopteri > Siluriformes > Bagridae > Hemibagrus > Hemibagrus wyckioides. The sequence continues at coordinate 10,531,552 of NC_080724.1, forward strand.
GCAGCGAATAATCAAGAGCTGATTTTCATGTTTTTGTAGCATGTTAATTATTTCAAGATTAATACAGTATTTAGGCTAGGAAGCATGATTGCTAACAACGTTGGCCATTTTATCGTTCTACATTGGCCAGCGTAGATGGTGCCTGGGGAATTGCTTCGTGCACACAGACAAGAACAGAGAAAAAAAAAAACGAGTTGTAGTTCACCTGCTGTAACCACTAGGGCTCTAATCCTGATAAATACACCTTTAATGGGACCAGATTTCTGACTTTCCACTAGGCGTTTGCAAAAGTAACGGCCTACTTTCCCTGTATTGTGAATTTAGGTCATTTTGGAATAACATGGCTGATTTCACCAAGTGAAACATGACGCCTGTGAGCCGCATGGGTCTGTGTTGATATGAGAGCGTATCACAGCAGCAGAGTGCCAGCCATTTGAGATGCTTTATTATTTCTGGCTTTTTTACAACCCGGCTTTTAAAATTACTTACACATCAGCACTGGTTGCATAAACACCGAAGTGGCCCTTTTGAGCTCTGCTCATAGATCATTTGGACTGAAAGAGGCTGAGATTCGTAACAGTGTAGTGTGTCACGTCCCAGAACATCTTCCAAGAGCAAAATCACCTCTTTGGGAGTTTAACTCTATAAATAACTTTGGTGAAGCTACAAGCATGGTGCTCAGTCCTTAGTCCCAGCGCCCCATGGCTCTTCGCCGCCGGTCGCAGCAGATGGCCCAGGCTAAATCTGCTCCAGCTCCATTCTGTTAACATTGGACTGGGATCCAGCCCTCAGCCCCATGCTGTATGGACCTGCTGGCTGTATACTGTATTTGGACCATCTGGCTATGTTACTGTCAGAGATGTTGCTGAGGGCATTGGCGCATTTTATTCTCTCATCAAAAAAGGTTGCTTGTCAACTGACGGAAAGTAAAGATGGTATTGTTTAGGAGTCTAAATGAACTGAACGCATGCTGTACTTTATGTATGGAAGATGCAAGAATTCTAACTCTGACTTTTTATCACGTGATAGTGAGTCAATAACACAGCAGAGCTATATGACCGCTTCGTGCTGCACGTCTGTGTCTTCTAATTACGAGTTAATGTCAATGAATTGTCACATTAATCACGTGAGAGTGAGATTTTTCTCACAAGTTTAGATCACATAATTGTAACTTCAAGTCAAGAAGCTTTTTTTTGTCATTTTGATTATAAATAGCTGATGCAGTACACAGTGAAATGAAACAACGTTTCTTTAGGACCCTGGTGCTACCTAAAGACACAGAGTTATATAAGACAACACAAAACTAGGGCTAAAAAGTAAAAAATAACCGTTCACATAAATTTACATACCAAAATATTCTTTGAAATTTTTTTTTTAACTTTTCTAACTTTGTGTCTTTCTATCTAGTGCCTTTGTTACCAATAATTAAATCCCAGCACTTGTAAGATAAAAAAAAGTCTTGTGCAAAAAAAGACTTCTTGTGCAATACGATGCCGCCAAGTCAACTGAGAGGCATGTCTGTATCATATATGTGGCAGAAACAAGCTTTCTTGCGCATTTTGTAAACGTATTAGCTAGCTCACCAGCCAAGTCAAAGTTCCACTGTGAAGTCCATTCCCTTTTTTGGCCCAGAAACCTAACTGATAAGCTGAAAATGACTTGAAAACAACTTGGTAGTTTACTAGTTAAGTGCATTAATACAGAATGGAAAGTCATAAATATTGCACAAAACTCTGTTGTCAGTAGGGATCTGAGTATTTTCCATAATTCTGTATCTTTAGTATGGGTTAAATGTATTTGTTATAGCTGGCAGGGAAGTTATGGATCTCTTGAGAGATCCATGTGTGTTATTAACTGAATCAGAAGCCTATTGGTGACAGAAAACACTTTTAATTTTAACTCAGACCTTCAGGGTTAAATCTCCTCCAAGCATTTCATATAGAATTAAACACTATAAAAGAATACATGAGTGTCATATTCTCATATTTATACTTAGCAAATTAATTTTATAGATTTATTTACACCGTAATGGTACTTTTTCTGGTCGTCAGGCTTGTGGACAAGCATGTTTTTGTGCTTTTTTTATTTTGTTTGTTTTGTTGTTTAGTCAATGTTTCTTTGTCCATCCAATTACTGAACCAATCATCAACAGAAAGTGCTGTTATCTCCACCCAAAAGTGTCATTTTAGATCTGGTCTGTGCTTTTAATCGCAAAAAAGAAACCAAAAACTGACTAGAACTAAAATGCACACTGGGTTGCCAAAACATTTGGTACGTTAAGGAAAAATGTTCTTTATACATTGTGTAGCTTCTTCTTTTTTTTTGTTTTGTTTTGTTTCGTTTTTGTCTGGCACAGATTAATGTACTAAAATGTTTGTCCTGTAGGATTTTATGCTTGTTCTGGATTTTGTTTTATTTGGTCTAGAAAACCGGAAGGCAGACTAAATAAATAACAGTTTAGACAATTCAGAAAATGTACTACAGCCTATATTTAATGCTGGTGTCCTCTTTTATTTGCTAGTTACACAGATTGTGCTGTACTCTATGGTGCCTTGAGGATAAATGAAGTGTCTTTCCTTTCTAACAGCTCCACATTGCTCGATCTCTTTTTCCCCTTCTCTCTGCTCGCAGAATGATGTTAGCTCCACTTTAATGAAATGTCACCTTCTGGAAACAAAGGAACAGAAATAACATAGCTGTGCATGTACGAGAAGAGGCGAGAGTGTACTGTATATGGCCCAGTGTCCACGTCGCAGCAGTAAATGCGTCATTAGCAAAATGTTGCTGTTTGTGTGTGTGTGTGTGTGTGTGTGTTGTGTGAATCCAGCAAAAAAAAAAAAGACTCGAGAGGTTGCTGCCTGTATAGAGAGCTTCGGTGCATCCGAGCCTGTAATTACCGATCTTTATAATTCACACACTGACTGATCCGGAGCCAAGAGAGCTCAAACAGCTGCACACAACCAGCCTCTTCATTCCCACCTAACAGGAGCTTTATTCACCCACAGCATATAACATACTGAAACACACAGTCAGCACCTGCTCACAGGTTGTGACCAATCAGACGTCTTTTTCCCTCAAAGTTATCGAGGAATTTTGAAGCCTTTGTGCTAATTCATATCGCTGTTTGTCCTGCGGTGTCTGTTGGGGCTGAGCAGAATTCATCGTTTCCTCTGATTTGATCACATCAAGAACTAGTCTAGATTTCCCCCAAATGATTCACTCAGCAAAAGGCTTTCCACCGTCAGGCTTTGCATTCATTCATGTGCTTGTGAATCTCATGCGAGAAACTCTTGTAGTCACAGATGTTTGGCTGTCAAAACATTTGTATTTTCATTCATCCCCATTTTAAAAAAAAAAATTTCATTGAAGCATTACAGAACTCCACAAGGTCGTGGTCCAAATTCAAGATCTTGACTAGAAGTCGCATTCATTTTACTTTATTTTATGAAACAGTTCAGCAGTTTTGCTCAAGAAAGAGCTCCTACTGAATAGCTGTGGCCTCAGGTAACATCGCTTCTATGGAACAGTTTTATAAATTAGAAATTAATATCGAATACGTAACATTTATGAAACAACATGGACAAATAATGTGTTTATTTTTGCTCCACAATCTGAGATACATCCAGACAAATCTACGCTCTACAATATACATCATCAGGTAATTTACTAGCTAGCTATCAATTATTTGTTCACATACATTTACATTTACGGTATTTGGCAGATGCCCTTATCCAAAGTGCTTAAATTTTATATTATTTCATACAACTGAGCAATTGAGGGTTAAGGGCCTTGCTCAGGGGCCCAGCAGTGGCAGCTTGGTTGACTTGAGATTCGAACTCACAACCTTCTGATCAGTATTATAACACTTCCTTTCTTCCTTTTCATCTTCCTTTTTCATCTAAGTTATTTTTCAAAATTGGGATTGATGCTAGAATTGGAATTTTACATGATTATCACAGACATGTGGAGTGATAAAAACGTGTGAAAATGTACGCTCAATGTACGTTGGTCTTTGACTTTTGGTTAGGAAAAAAAACTAGCTTTGCTTATCGTAACTCGAAAGGTTTAGATTGCTGTTATGTAGACACTGATTAATGCTCCAAATAACTTGTGTATCCATTTTTTCCCCAAATCAAGCCTCAGAGAGACAGAGAGAGTAAGCAAAGGTCATTCAGAACTGAATCAAAATGATGGGCAATTTGTAACTATTTTATTTCAATTTTGAAAATAGTGCTGTTGAATTTCATCAGGGTGATGCCTCTGGATGCTTCAGTTTCTTTGGGAAAAGCAAAATTCTACCAATGTTCCTGTCTTTCCAGAACAGTCGTATAAACTCTGCCTCAAATTTCCATCACAGACTGTAAAAGCCAGGAAACTTGTACTCTACTTAAAGATATTTGTTAAAATTGCACCTCACACACCACCATGTCCCTGAACCAGATCGCCTCCTCCATTACCTCCGCTCCTTAAATTGCTTCATGCTGCAAAAAAAAAGGAGGCTGAAAAATGTTGGCTCACTTTTTGGTGTCATTAAAGTAATGAAGGATTTGGAAGGATTTTTCAGCATTATATCAACAAGCAGACGTGTTACAGCATCATATTCGCAGCCTTGGATCCGAGGTCTTGGCGATGACTCAGCGTATTGTAAGCAGGAAGGTAATATACAGCCCGGTGACTGGGCAGATTCTTCTAGTGTAAAAAATGAAAAGGAAGCAGACGACCAAAAGACTTTTCTTCATGTCGCTGACCAGGTCAAGTTCCGTGATTAAGGCTTTAAAAACTGCAACCCTGAAGTTCACCCTATTACAAAAGGAGCTCTGTTTAGTTACATGGCAACAAAACAAGGATTTCTTGAATTAAACGTTTCTGCTTGTATTACTTGGTCAGGGAAATGGTTTTATGCGTGTTGAGAGGACTCTGGTCAAACTGGAAATGATGGACAGATTTCCTTAGGTAGTACGGTATACCTTCAAGTGATGAGATCTGCCAGGCTTTTGCTTGATATTGGTACAATGAGGTTTGTGTGGTAGCTGGTACACACCTCACACCTCCACCTCCGCTATGGGCTGTGGTTCGATTTGAAGAGTCTCTATGAAAGTGATTATCAGCTGCGTGCTTGACTCGAGTGCGAGGGCTACAAACTCAGGACACTACAAACCCCGACTAGGCAGCAAAATTCACTCCTGCTCTTGACTTGCTCAGGCTGTCAGTGCTAATCGAGTGGCATATCATTGAACAGGACTTGGCAGCTCTCGGTGTGGGACACGGTCTGGTAGAGAGGTAACAGTTTCATACAAAGACTCCAGTGTGTCCTGCAACAGAGGGACGACAGGATACGGGATACAGCTTGGTTCGTTTAGTCCTGCCTACAAATGAGCCTATGACTCTATACATGTACTATAAAATATTTGAAACATTATAATAATACAACATTAGCAGTCTTTCAGTTAGTTTTGAGTCCCTGTTTGAAGACCGTATCAAACCTGATGGTCGTATCAAACCTGATGGCCTTGGAAGATATTCTAACATACACTAAAAGAGCTGTTTGTTTATTTATTTGTTTGTTTGTTTATTTATTTATAGTTTATTTTTTGTATTTTATTTATTTTTATTTTATTTTATTTTATTTTTTTGCCAATGGATATTTGCACAGTTTTTCTGAACTCTTCAATACTAACTGACACTCTCTGGAAGCTCCGCCCCCTTCACCCATTTCACACTAGTTCTCAAAAAATCTGCTCACTATGCCTCCTGGCCTCATGGGGTATATAACAACATGTTAACAAAAATCTGTATAAATATGTCTGTTGTAGTGTTTGGAGGTTTTTTTAACACAATTATCACTAATTCCCTAAGCGTTTCCCAGCACCATGAGCACCTCTTGTTTGTTTTGCTTCATCTGTGTTACCTGCTGCTGTTTGATATAGCTGTGCCCATTTGTTTTGCTTTCTTCTCCACCCCTGTGTCATCGCTGATGTACTACCTTAATGTGTTCACCTGTTCTGTGTTAACTCATTCAAGTACCTTCATCTCATCATGCAAGGCCCGAGCTTCATTTCTCAGTTTTTGTAGTTTCCTGGTTTCTCCTCTCACTTGTTCTTTGCTTTATGTATGAGGATTATCCTTGTTTGTTGCTGCTGCCTTCTTTATTGACCTGCGCTCTGGACTCTGATAAGGTTTCTTTGATTTGCCGCAATATTGCTGAACATATGCACTTGCTACCCAGAGCCTTTGGAATTCCACTAAAACGAAGTTGTTTATTGCTTGTTATTCACGGTTTTATTCACCAGACGGATGGCCTCATGAATAAATTATATTTTACGCTGCTTGTTACTTCACTTAGGCAGGCGATGACTGCGAAGAGGAACACGAGACTTGTCTTTCGATCAGCCTGTTACTCATATAATGAGCTACGCTCCAGTTATTTTTTAAAAATTCATATATAGCTGGAAGGCGCTTTCTGTTTGGAAACCAGCAAAACGTCAACACGAGACATTCCTAATAAAAGGTCTGTCAGAGGTCTGTGAAATAGATGCAGACCTTTCTATAGAAATATTTCCACTGGTCTACTTTAAAAAAAAAAAAAAAAGTATTTTCTCTGCTCAGACTTCAATGTGTTATCTAAAATGGTGCTTAAATGCTCGTACTGATCCATGACTCCTACAATGAATGGATGTGGCCTGCGGGACTTTTCACAGAAATCAATCACCATCTCCAGCAGAGATCCGTCGGCTCGATCCGTCAAGTAAGAGGGCAAGCTTGTGTTCCCGGGCAGAAAATACACTTGTATTCACTTCAATTACAGCATATACCTATTGATAATTTTTGCTGTTTTGCATCAAAGATTTAGGTTTTTTTTACTTTATTTGGTATCTGTTCATCTCGCCTATAATTGGACGTTTTTCAGGAATGTAAAGATTTCACAATAAGGTTTGAGGATAAACTTTATAAAGCTAAATTTATTTTGGATTTTTGGAAAAAAAAAAACACACAACAGCAAAATTTATTTTTATCTATCTATCTATCTATCTATCTATCTATCTATCTATCTATCTATCTATCTATCTATCTATCTATCTATCTATCTATCTATCTATCTATCCATCCATCCATCCATCCATCCATCCATCCATCCATCTATTTATTTTATTTTATTTTATTTTATTTTATTTTATTTTATTTTATTTTATTTTATTTTTTTGTTGCTTCATCTAGGTTTCCAGCTTCTATTTGTTTTGATGTACTACCTTACTGTGTTCACCTGTTCCATGTTAGTTCTTTAGTTAGCGAAATTCTATTTTATCGTGTAACCCCGAGCCTCGTTTTCTTAGTCTTGCTGTTTTTTGAGTAAAAGCTAGAAAAAAAAGAGATAAGTGCTGTCCAGACATCTTTACTATCCATAGCAACCTCTTCTTACCCACACTGCATCTGTGCTTCTGTCCCAAAGATTTCCTACCCCAACAGCTGCGGGATAAAAACAGGTCACATAGCAGTAACACTGCTGATCCAGAATCAGCCCTGTGTCACTATGGCTGGGGTGTGAAAGGCTAAATTCAGCCGCGATCAGCAGCCTTAAGCAGGCTCTCGAGCCGCAGCTGTTTGCACTGCAGCAGTGTTGCGCACCAAGCCGCGTTAATTATAGATCCGTGCCATGAAATGACAGGCTTTTTCACCAATATTAATGACACGTATTTAGACCGTCTTTTTTTTTCGCGGGATCTAAAAGCAAAATTACGTCGCGCTTCCCGGCAGTTTGTGCGTTTGAAAGAAAACGTCAATTGGCGCACTTTTAATTTTCAGTCTCGTATAATTCGGAGAGCGAAAGCAAACTGATTGATGATTACGCTCGTTAAACATGGCGCGATGTCACTCAGGGTTTTATCTGTCAGTGTTTTCGCACTTGCAAACAAATCAATTAAAATGGATCCTGCCTGTCTTGTTTGCCCAGCTCGTTTCTTTGTACTGCAAACGACTTCACTTGCCTGTCTGGTTTAATGTTGGAGCTTAAGATAATGTTTCTGTGTAACCACAGGCTCGAGCTGAGATTAGAGGACGAGGCTGTGATCTTTAAAGTCCGATAGCTCGCTGATTGCAGGGGCACACTTCCCTGATAATATGAGGGATTTATTCCTTACACCGCGTGGCGACAATACGCTTAGCTTTCGGCTCCGTCTGCCCTCGACGGGGTACTTAATCCTTTGTCGGGTCAGAATTCGAACTCTGAGTGAGTCAGTTACCCCTCTGACTACAAGGAAAAAGACTTGACTACGTATCAAATGACAGCACGTTAAAATCCGATCCATAACCACAGTGTGAAGCTGAAGTATTGTCTTGTAACAGTAAAAGGTGGGACGTGTTTGATTTGGCGGATTTACAGTAAAGAGTTACAGCGAAATCGTTTTAAAATATTCTCTTTGTACATTGTTTTCTTTTTTCCTGGTGTGACAAAAATACAAAGCGAACACAAAGGGATTGATTGAGTGATTACAGCGTTTGCATATTGAACAGGGTTTTTTTTGTTTTGTTTTGTTTTTTTGTGAAATATGACAACGGAAACTCAGCAGCGAGTTAATAAAAGAACTTGCAGCAAAGAAAGTTATTTTTTGTTTTTTTACTCAAGGTAAATAATTTTTTAGAGAAAGCCTTATTGGTCACAGTTAGAGGTATAAATGAACTAAAATAAAAAAAATAAAAAAATAAAAATGTCCATATTCTCAAAAATATCCTGCATCTAGAACATGACGCTAATGAAGGGTATTACACATACTAGGCATGGAAAAAAATACCTAGAGCTATAATTTCCTACTGTACTCCTACAAAGGGAGGTGTAATGCCTAATAAAGTGATTAAAAAACAAGTAGTGATTTACATACCAGACTGTAATCGATGTGACATCAGTGTGATTTGAAATTAATTTTTCGTGATCAACAGCATTTAAAGTATGAACATGTGGTGGCCTGGGAAAACCCTGCATGCTGGGTGAATTTCACTGTTGATCCAAGCAGAGTAGATCAAGAGTAGGATTATTTGTACAATACAATTAAAGTATCTGAAATTAGGAAAAATCGGCTAGCAGCAGATGGTAGCTAGGTATAGTTAGCTAGAAAAACGTCTCATGCAGCTATGAGTTGGAGAGTAAATATACTCTAAATAAACTTTTACCCTAATTGTTGTTCTCTGTCAGACTTTACTCTCAGCAGGGTGAAGAAGAAAACCTACTTGAGTAAAAAAAACCCGTATATTTATTATTTTAGTGTAGTTTAGTTTTATTTATTTATTTTTGCTTCATCTAGGTTTCCAGCTTCTGTTTGTTATGGACCTGCGTGTTTGTTTTGATGTACTGCCTTACTGTGTTCACCTGTTCCGTGTTAGTTCTTTAGTTAGCAAAGTTCTTTCTTATTGTGTAAGCCAGAGCCTCATTTTCTTAGTCTTTCTGTCTTTTGAGTAGAAACTAGAAAAGAAAATAGACTGAGTAAACAGAGATAAGTGCTGTCCAGATGCCTTTACTATCCTTCTTACCCACACTGCATATGTGCTTCTGTCCCCAAAAAAACAATGTATTTAGCTTAAAATCAACTCTCTAGCTCATATAAAGAACAAGCCGAGCAACCTTCTTTAGGATTTCTCCTTGAACCTTATTCTTATTAATTATCCAAACATTTCACAATCATCAGTTTCCCATAACTTTTATCGATGATAAAAAAATGTTGAAGTTTATATCAACTAGCATACTGTTTACTTCTGTTAAGTGTCTTTGGCTTTTCATTAATGAGATTTATATAAAAACTAACCCATTTTTTGTTGTTTTGCTAAGTTTGGAACACTGTATTATAATTATAGTGCCTTCCTATTCCTAATTATGTGTATTATTTGATTTGTGTCAGTGCTGCGTGCCACTCGAGTGCTGATTTAGCATAAGCGGATTTTCTCCAGAAAAAGACAAATTAGAGAGAAAGTGGAGAAACGAGCCAGCGGAGCGCGTCACTAATCAGTCCATACGCCATTATACAGAAAGATGAAGATCCTGCTGTAAACGGCAGGAAGTTTTTATAATCAGCTCGTCAGCATTTAATCGTGGAAAGTGTAAGGGAAGTAGCGTTTATTAGCATTTAGCTTCGTGCTCATAAATAATTCAAATGCAGATTTTTAGGAATTGCTAGAAGGCCCAGATCCCAGGGCCCAGTGTTCATTAAATGCAGATTTTGGCAAATTGGGAGGTGAAGTGGAGAGTTTTGCCACTTTTGTAAGGATATCTAGGTCATCCTATGTTTGTCACGAATCTAACCTTTTCACAAAGAGATATTTATACTCGTTTCCACATGGATACATGTTATGGGTAGATGCAAGGTGACAGCTAGAGAGGCGAGAACTAGACTGGTTAACAGCACACATTAGTGTACCACTGGATTCATCCTCTCATGGCCTTGATGACGGCCCTCTGACGTAGCTGCAACAATCCACACCGAAGTGCCTTGCTCTGCTTAAGTCTCCTGGGTTTTTTAAAAATATTTTTTCGGTTGCTTTTAGTGGTCATCTGGACTTCCATTATCTGAGTCACATTACAAAAACAACAACAGCAACGACAAAAAAAAGGCCTGTCAGGATTGTAAGGACGTCCAACAAACGAGTGTGGGATCAGCCTCCTACGTCTCGTCTTTCATTCAGTCACAAAAACAGATTACTCATCGTTAGCAGGACTCGGCGATGGATGCAGAGGGGCTCAGTGTCCGCTGCCCTTATTCGTAGATTTGAGCACACTTAATGATGCACAGTGTGAACAGATCTGCAGCCTGGTACATGCTGAACATGAAAGAGATGCAGTTTTGAAGCAGAAGGATGAGGAAAGAAAGGAAGGAAGGATTGATTTTTAAATGAGGTTTTGTGATGTCACTAATATAATAATGAAACATTTAGATGTAAACTAATAAACTAATATTATCTATATAATTACAAAAAGAATTATTCATTTTTAAATTATTTTTAATTATTAAAACAAACTTTTTAATTTTTTATTTATTAAGACTTTAAAGGTATGTTATGTAAGATTATTATTATTTTATTATTATTATTTATTTTTATTATTATTTTATTTTATTATTCATACAGTTGAGCAGTTACAAAATGTAAATTTTTTTCATTACTTGCAATATTTTTTTTGAACTCCTACAATTTTCGCCCAGCTTTGATCTCAACTCTGATTTACTCTAATGTATAGTGTCTGTGAAATGATTGGCAGGAAGCAGAATTCCAGACCAGAAGTCAGTTTTCCAAACTGGAATATTGGCCTCAGCTTAATCCATTTAGGTTTTCTTTAGCTTTTTTTCCCCAGAGGTCAAAAAACAGAATTTCCTCCTATTTTTTGTGCTCATGTTTAGCATTGAATGTCTTTGTCATGTCTCACTCCACAGTGGTGGTTAATATGAAGCTCATATGAAAGTAGATACTCAGAGCTTTAATTTTTCTTTTTGGTAGTTTTTCATAAGTATTTCTGTTTTTCCCTAGCCTACTAGGGGCAATATATTCCTAGACAAGTTCCAAATAACAAAAACGACTTGTTTTTTTCCAGACAAATGTTTCGATCTTCAAAGTAAATGTTGATATCAAACCCATTTCTGCTCTCTGAGACGCTCCAAGTGCTTGTTCTTCAACCACTAAAATTCTGTGTAAGGGAAAAATGCACGTCTCACACTGAAAGCCAACAGAGTCCTGGCTCATTTTATATCAGACTCACAGCCAGAACATCATTCGTTTGTTTACACTGATTGAAAATCTCCCATAAGTCGATTTCTAGTCCACTCGCAGAATGAAAATATACTAAATAGTAATGATTAAACTGAAAAATATATATATATTGCTGCTGCTCCTTTAAAGCTATAAATATTTGATATTTGAATATTGCTAGACCAGCGTACAGCTCCTCCTCCTTCTCCTCCTCCATTTTGTGTTTTGTATAATTTAGAGGTTAATTTTAGGTTGTGTTTAGGATGTGTTGAGCAAAAAATGTTTCTGATAATGTTATATGTTATAATAATAATAATAATAATAATAATAATAATAATAATAATAATAATAATAATCTAGCATCAATACTGTATATTTTGCTCCACATCTCAAAATAGCTGCCCTTGAGATATACAACTTATTTGTATTCTTTCACTTTAACACTGTTTTCTTTTCACAGCCTTTTTTTAGCCATGTTGCACAAATAGAACTTCATAGCTATAAAAAAAAAAAAAGATGACAGCGTGAGATATGCATGAGGAAGGCGTTAAAATGAGGCTGGCTGTGACATTCAGGGAAATAGTTTGTGTGTGTGTGTGTCTGTGTTTGGTGCACGTTCTCATTCCCCTCTCTCGTCTGTTAAACCTGTTTACCCCACAGACTTTCAGAACAAAGCCAAGTCAGTTTGTCTCCATTAGGCTTTGGGTTTGATTCGGGTTCGGTAACAAACAGAATCACTGTGAAGTTTGTTTTTGTTTTTTTTTTCACAGAAATGTGACGATTAAATAATGTATTATGTTGTGTGTGTTATAGGCACTGCTTCAGGGTGTGTGTGTGTGTGTGTGTGTAGGGTTTAAAACATACCTCTGACTCTTATTAAACACTTGGGGGACATGCTGTTACAGGAAATTGATCAATCACACAGTTACAGTTACTCAGTTTAATGTACATAAGACAATTTAGTTTGTTCACCTGCCACTCATTCTCTCTTTCTCTCCGTCCATTACATATGTCCATATGTCTGTCTCACGCTCTCTTTCTGTTTGTCCATTTGTCTGTAACTCTCTCTGTCTTTTTGTCTGTTCATTTGTCTGTATCTCTCTCGCTCACTCTCTCTCTCTCTCTCTCTCTCTCTCTTTCTATCTATCTTTCTACTATATCTGTACTTTATAGTAAATAGATCTCTCTCTTTCTTTCTCTTTCTGTCTGTCCTTCTGTCTGTATATTTGTCTGTCCATCTCTCTCTCTCTCTCTCTCTCTCTCTCTCTCTCTCTCTCTCTATCTGTCTATCTGTCTGTCTCACTCTCTCTGTCTGCTGTCCATTTGCCTATCTCTCTCTCTCTCTCTCTCTCTCTCTCTCTCTCTTTCCCCCTTCTTTTTCCTCTTATTCTCTCTTTCTCTCGTTCTCGTTTCTTACTCTTGTTCTTGTGGTAAATGACATAAATCACTGCAGCTTGTCATCTCACTAAGCAGCTGCAAAGTCCTCCATTTTTCAGGCTCTAATTGTGTTTAATGGTATTTTGTGCTTTAATATATCTTGAGAAGACACCAGTCTGGTTCACAAGATCAGAATTGACTCAATATCAGCAAAATATGGTGGATCAGGTATCAGGGGAAATAAAAGAATAAATTTAACCTGATTCTGTAAGAACAGAAACAGATTCAAAGTGGATTTAAAGATGATTCAGTTTAAAAGTCATCTTTAAGCTTAGCAGTTTTGAAACTAAAGATATCGGACAGTCGTCCACTTCGGTTGATATTCGAGGTTTCTGTATCGTTATCGGAAATGAACACATGGTATTGTGTCATCTTTAGTTATAGAAGCTTAGTTTAGAGGGTATATTGTTTCCATGTCTTTTGAATATTATAAAAGGTGCCAATAATTCTGCCACATACGAATATTGTGCTTGTCCTCCATGCTTATCCTGACACATTGTCACGCATCGTCACGCCCAGCCGTGAAATCTAGCTACAGCTGCTCCACATAGTTTAAAGGGCGTGATTAACCTATTTAAGAAATGACTAACTGTTTTAAAGTCCAGACACGTCCCTGTAAATCTCCTGCCTGGGTGAGTCGCCAAGGACAAAAAAGGACATCATAAAGTGCTCCTTTTAGCCTGATTAGTCAGGATAAGAAAAACGCTTGGCATGAAGCTGAAAGGAAATGAACGCTTCGAACCGAGCGTTTTCACAGTGAGAGTTTCTACAGCTGAAGGATTATATATTGACACAAAACAAACGGTTGAACTGATAAACTTCTTCGTCGTTATATCGGTCTGACGATCCTGTGAGGTTCTTTCATGTCATAGATCACTCCGACAGCATCATCACGGGTATCAACGCGGTATCTATAATCTTAGAATCTAGGGCTGTCACTTTTTAACTGATATTCGAACATGGCATGAAAAATTCATACTAGAACTATAATTTGTACGAATATTAACGTGCAGCCTTAGTACATACAGCTTTTAGTTGAGTTGTTTAGCACCTGATCCAGCAGGGGGAGCCCTCAAAGTTTTGAACGTCCTCTTGACCATCAGTAAATGAAGCTAATGATACGAAAATGGAAGATAACAGCAAGCAGAGGAACTGCCTCAAGCGGACAACTACGACCCCAAATCATCTAAAAAGCAGTGTATTTTGGGTTCTACACCGCAAGTGGGAAAATTACAGTCAAAGATTGTCAAAGGCATTGTAAAAAACAGCTGTCTTACATGTCCAAGACAACGAATCGAGGCAGCTGAAAGTCAGACAGAGCCATGACTGCATATTATTTGGTGATATTGTACAGGGTTTTAATAAAATACTGAAAAAGGGTGTTTGTGTTGCAGTAGTTTTTTTTTGGACAGGGGTATTTGAATATATTTGAACAAATTGCGTGGCATATGAAAACTTGATTTTTCAAAAAAGTGACCGCTCTAGATGTTGGATTGTGGCTGTGTGGATTTGTGATCATTCATTCAGCTACAAGAGCATTAGTGAGATCAGACACTGATGTTGAGATGTTGATGAGGCTCCAGTTCCAGTTCATCCCAATGGAGTTCAGTGGGGTTGAGTCAGAGTCAGGGTGTAGGTCTGTGCAGGACACTTGAGTTCTTCCACTCCAAACTTTCTCTCTTACTGCCTGTCTATCTATCTGTATCTCTCTCTCTCTTTCTTTCTTTTTCTTGATGTAAATTACATAAATCACTGCAGCTTGTCGTCACACTAAGCAGCTGCAAAGTCCTTCATTTTCCAGGCCCTAATTGTGTTTAATGATATTTTGTTATATCTTGAGAAGACACCAGTCTGGTCCACAAGATCAGACTCGATTCCAGCAAAAGAAATGGTGGATCAGGGATGATAAAAAAAAAGAAGAATGAATCTGATCCTGTAAGAAAGGAAACAGATTTGAAGTGGATTTAAAGATGCTTCAGATTAAAAGTCATCTTAAAGCTTAGCAGTTTTGAAAGTTAAGATATTGGACAGTCGTCCAGGTCGGTTGATATTCAAGGTTTCAGTATCGTTATGGAAAAAAAACCCATCTAGATGTTGACACTTGAGTTTTTCCACTCCAAACTTCACAAACTAGGCCTAATGGAGCTCAGGGGCTTTGTGCACAGGGGCATTGTCATAGTTCCAGTGACAAGAAAGCATGCAAATGAAAATTCTAGAAAATTCCAGATTTGTGAGAGCAGTTCAGGTAAAAAGCAGATACAGTTGTGATGGTCTAGTGTACCTTCATTTACTTTTGGCTGTATATTTTATAATGGAAGTATATTTTGAGAAAAGCTCAGTATAGTTTGGACTCTTATCTCTGACATGACATCATTTGCCTACGGGATCTTCTGTGGATCAAACCAGTTTTATAAAGTCGAATAAATTAGTTTTGTTCACAAAATGTCCTCGGAATATGAAGTGTCTATGTGTTTCATTGTTGGAAATAGCCTCTCGCCCTATTTTTGTAGGAGCAAAAGGAGGGAGTCTCTTTCTCCCTAATGATGAAAAAAGTGGGACAGAAGTGAGTGAGCAGGAGAGAAGAGAGAAGCTTTTGCATGGCATGAGAAAAATAGGTCATTTTGAGTGGGACACTCCACAGTTAGCAAGAAGGACTAAAAGCGTGAGTAATCGAATGTGCATTAGTGGAACAATGAGGCAGATCACAAGGCGACATGGAGGTAGGTGACTGACTGAAAGATAAGGAAAAAAAACAAGAGACGTCTTGTTTTAACCGTCTCCTGTATTTTAGGAAGTGGTTAGATGGTCCAATCCTCTGTCCAATACTCCACCTGTGGGCCTGTCCTCTTTCTTTAGTCCAGACAGGACATATTTCACCCAGTCTGCATTTCTCCCACAGGAAAGTGTGTGTGTGTGTGTGTGTCTTTTTGCAAGGTAAAAACAGGTGAAACAGTATCAGGAATCTCAGAGATACTTTTTACACATGCCCTGGTGTCTTGTCCTCAAGAAAGAGCAGAATGGTTCTGATTCATTGACCCATACTACGGAGAATAGCACAGATTCTTACTTAAGAAATGCTACGAACCGTAACCCTAATATAGACTGTATGAAGCAGTACGTTCAGCCAGCGCCTCCAGCTCTCATGTCTTACAGTTATTAAATTCAGGTTTTCGTGTGGCTGGAAATATCTAATTATAGCTCCAAGTCATACTTTTAATAATCCAGTCGGAGAAGCTCTGAGGACGGAAACGGCTTGTTGATAAGAGAGGTCATGTGACCGGTTTTAATGGACATAACTCATATAAGCACTCTGTGCAAACATGGTGAGCAGAAAAGATCATAGAATGTACATAAGGCATAGGAGCTAGAACAAAAAAGGCAAAAAAATGACCTGGTCTTGTTCCAGTTTTCGTGACCTTCTGTCTACTGTCACCTCAGCTTCCTGTTTGGTGATAAATATTCATGCTCTATACTAACTCTTTGCCCGTCCTCTCAATCCCCTGTGGTGAATTTCCATCTGACTGGTCCAACAAATGAATCTTTTAGGACTGCTTGTGGGGTTTTTTTTTCGTGCAGCTAGTTTGTCCCTCTTTCACACCCAAGGTAGAGAGAACAGTTATCTGAAAGGAGATCGTAAATGGCCCTGCCTGTGGTAAATCACTCCGTCTGAGATAGCGCTGTTGTCGGGGGATAGAGATAGAGATTTTATCAGATAGAGAAGTTGTCACATAGACTGAAGGTGTTTTTTCTTAAAAAAAAAAGGAGGGATAAAACGATACAGCATGGACTGTGTTCATTTTTCATCAGATATCCAACAAACTGAGCAGATGCCCTCATATGTTTTGAGCAATAATTATAATCATCATCATCGTCACATTCATCATCACCATAACCATCGTCATCACCATCACTGTCATCACCATCAACACCATCACTATCATCGTCATTATCATAATCATCATCATCATAATCACTATCACCATTACCATCTTCGTCACCATCATCATCACTATCATCACCATCACTATCATCATCACCATCATCATCACTATCATCATCATCACTAACATCATCATCATCACCATCACTATCATCATCATCACCATCACTATCATCATAATCACCATAACTATCATCATCATCATCATCATCATCACTATCACCATCATCACAATCACTATCATCATCATCATCACCATCACTCTCATCACCGTCATCGTCATCATCATCATCATCACCATCACTATCATCACTATCACCACCATCACCATTATCATCATCACTATCACCATCATCATCACTATCACCACCATTATCACCATCATCATCACTATAACCACCATCTGAGCTGATACAGAGTGTTGGTTTTTGGGGATGATGTATATTGAAAATGTAAATCCCATATATCACAGTATAGTGTGTGTGTGTGTGTGTGTGTGCAGTTATTCAGCACCCTGTCAGATTTCTGAACTGATTTAAGAGTGCCTTGTTTGTGCTGCTGGAGAAGAAAAACAAGGTAGAAACACACAGAAACACACAGATAAAACCACACTGATTCGTGTGTGATTTGGATTTTGATTGGCTCCTGATTGATTTTTATAAAATAGAGAAATAGAAATCTCTTTTTTCATGTCGTTCATTGGAATTTTCCAAAACCTGTGAAGCAGCATGGCATTAATAAAGCAACTGAAATTCCAACAAAATTATATATATATATATATAATTTTTTTATGTTATAGATTAAATAAATCACTGTTAACGAAACTATTCAGCACTAAAAAAAAAGGAGTGACTGAATTTTGTTTAATTGGAGAACTTTTTTGTATTTTCATACATTTCAAAGGAAAGTAACTATAGAAACTATAAGAAGAAAGAACACAAAAAAGGAAAAATAAAAAGGGTGAATTAGAATAATTAAATACGTAAATAAATGAAAAAATTCATGGATGGATGAGTAATCAAACATTTCAGAAATTAAGAAATTAATTGAGAAACAAATGAGTGAATGAGGGTTTTTTTCAGCAAATGACTTAATTAAGGGTAAATGTATAAATTTAGATTCTTATACACACACATCTCATTGCACTGATGCTTGACACTATGAACAGTTCTCGAAGTTGATGTGTCAGAAGCAGGAAAGTTCATGCTGGCTCTGATGGAAAGATGTCAGGACACACAGACCATCTTCTACACACTCCACAGACTTCTGTGCTTTCCTGTAGCAAGTGAAAGATCAGAGGATTGAGTCTGGTTTATACTGCTCCCTCTTAACACTGCTCCTTTTCAAGTAACACTTACGACTGATCAAAATAGACCAACAGAGCCATCGTTCTTAAGAATGACACCCTGCTCAAGTGTGACTGAGAGGAATTAAACGTCATTGGCCAGGGTGCTGCCGCTCTGGATAATCTCCTCTGGACAGGGATAGACAGAGAGAGAGAGCGAGAGAGAGAGAGAGAGAGAAAGAGGGAGAGAAAGAGGGAGAGAATGAGGACAAACATAGAGAGTGAAATTGTGAAAAGGGATATAAAAAAAGTGAGAGGGACACAAAGAGAGTGAGAAGACGAGGTGTCGAGGTGGTATTAATATCGAGCTGCAGTCTGAGTCCTTGCTCTGATTTACACACTAGACACATTGTCTATGTAGGGACTGTCTCCCTTTTGTGTATGTGTGTGTGTGTGTGTATGTACAAATGAAGCCTTCTTTATAGTGTTGGGCAAAAGCACTGACCTCCAGATGCCAACCCAGTGCCATGATCCCTTTCAGAGTCCTTTTAAAGTTTCTGAGTATCTTCTTTTCTTATGTCAGTCCAAATATCCAGAACTCATGGCATTTCTGCAGCACCTTGGTTTAGAAACTCAACCCAAAAAACACAGAATGTTTGATTCACTTCCTGCAAGTGAGTCGATTCAGAGTCGACTCGTTTTTCTCACTGCAGTTAAACTGCACTAGAGTTTAATTGGATCGCGCTCAGAAACCCTAGCACCGGCCCCATTTGGTGTGCTGCATGAAACAAAATATACTGCACAATTTGTCTTTGTCAAAATAAAGGTACTGTACAGGTGCATTTTGTTTCCCATGGTACCATGTAAACCTACTCTACAGTGTATCTTAGAGGAGATCCTTTAATTAAAGCTAGAAAGATGTAGACTTTCAGGGGCCAAGCACTCTTCAGAATTGGTTAAGGGCAATTAAGAATCCTGCTGATTCAGAGGCTTGAAAGCAAACCTTAAATTAATTTGCTAGTCTTTAGATACATTTTGCATATTCTGTATGTTCTAATAATCTGTTAAACTGATCTAAATCTAAACTAAATTAAATCTGTTTTCTTTTAGCTCAGAACTACAGTATGTTACGATGATACGTTTGCAAATTCGGGTCTACAGCCGATGTTAGATGGAATTACACAAATTTTAATTATTTACAAACCCATCTGAGGAAATGGCTTAGAAAACATTATGGCAAAGTTCTAGCTGGTTCATTTAGATTTCACACAGTTTGAGAAACTGCTGCATTAAGCATATCATGAGATCCTCTTTTCCAAAAGATTTATCTGATCAACTTCAGTGAATTCAGAGCCTATCCCAAGTGCACTACACACAAGAGGCTCATTCACACCTTTCATGTTGGGTTCAGAGTCACCAAAAATGCAAATTCACAAGTTCTGTTTAAATACATGGTTATTTGTGATTTCCAGTTAAAGTTTTTTTTTTTTTTAATAAAATCATTTCAGTAGGTGGATTGGCTATCCTTAGGGTAGTGGAGGCTCAAATGTAAAAGGCTTAAGCCCTAGTATCACCAAGCTGCCACTTTTGGGCCCATGAGCAAGGCCCTTAACCCTCTTTGCTCCAGGGATGCTGTATCACAGCTGACTCTGACAACCTGGGACATGTGAAGAAAAGCATTTCACTGTGCTGTAATAAATTCCTACCTGATTCACAGCTGGAATATGCTCCGGTTCTTTAGAACATTCCAGATATTTCCAACCCTCCTTAAAGGTGCTAAGAAAATCTCCAGAAAAAAATCCCAGAGCAGATCATGTTCATGAGCAATCACAAGTAGGTTCAGGGTCTGACAGATCAATTCATCTACTGCTCATCTGTGCTGGAGACGGGCAGGTCATCGGGGAGCGGTCACTCATGCCACAAACGAGTATCAGACTCGCAGGTGTGAGATCCGACATCACCGTAGTCACAAATAGCCTGCCACTTTGATAATTGTCAGATCTTATACAAAAAAACCTGACAAATGCCAAGCAGCTGAGGAGAGAAGGTTGGTCTTAATGATGTGAAAAAGACTTGACATTGTCAAACTGCCCGAAACCAGTTTTGACTCCTGACCTCGCTTTTTTATTGAGATTCTCTAATGAGGTCCAGCAAAGAAACTATAGAAATCTGTTATGATTGACAGGGTTAGAATGAGGACCTGCTAGCACTCTGATCTTGAAGACAGCCGGGATCAGAGGTCTGGGATCAGTAGTGTTTTTGTGTTAATGGATTCCTGGAATTGCTCAACCACAGATGTGTCTCACGGCTGAGAAATAAAATGCTTTCTACTTTCTTGTTAATCACCAGTAGCTGCTTTTGAACTTTCAAACCCAAAACAGGAATGGTTTTACAGGTGGAGGCCACTGACATTTTTTCCCCGACTCATCTTTTCTCACTGTTTTTCGCTAGTTTTGCATTTGTCTAGGGTCAGTGTTACTACTGGTAGTATGAGGAGATACCTGAGGTTGCACAGGCAGGCCACTGTTATGAATGTCTCTGACCAAACAATCAGAAACAGACTTCATGAGGGTGGCCTGAGGGCCCAACATCCTCTAGTGGACTGCCCGGCACCATGGAGCTTGATTGGCATTTGCCATTGAACACCAGAATTGGCAGGCACTGGTGCCCTGTGCTTTTCACAGATGAGAGCAGGTTCACCCTGAGCACATGTGACAGATACAGTATGAAAGGGTCTGGAGAAGCCGTGGAGAATGTTATGCTGCCTGTAACATCGTTCAGCATGACCGGGACCTCTACAGGCTATGGCACCCTGAATTAGGTATTGGGATGAAATCCTTGGACCCACTGTCAGACTGTACGCTGGTGAAATGGGTCCTGGGTTCCTCCTGGTGCACGACAATGCCCGGCCTCATGTGGCGAGAGTATGCAGGCAGTTCCTGGAGGATGAAGGAATTGATACCACTGAATGGCCCCCGCGCTCGCCTGACCTAAATCCAATAGAACACCTCTGGGACATTATGTTTCGGTCCATCCAAAGCTGCCAGGTTGCTCCTCAGTCTGTCTAGGAGCTCAGTGATGCCCTGGTCCAGATCTGGGAGGAAATATCCCAGGACACCATCCATCGTCTCATTAGGAGCATGCCCTGATGTTGTCAGACATGCATACAAGCACATGGGGGTCATACAAACTACTGAGTACCATTTTGAGTTGCTGCAGTGAAATTTCAGCAAAAGTGTTCCTTTAATTTTTTTGAGCAGTATGGTTTATCTGTACGATTTAATCGACTGATCGACAAATCTGTATAAACTAATAAAGAAGAAGAACAGTGACATTTTTTTCTTCACATATCTCAGCATTTTATATCACCACAAGTCTGAGTCGTGTTTAGCTGCTGCTCAGCAGGGTGAGGAGAAAGGGGCGGGGTTTGAGCCCCATGCTGGGCAAATGATTTACACCTCTCCACAATAACGCTACATAATTAAACAGAAAGCACAAATCAGAAACCGCTAGAATAAAGTAGTAATATTTAAACCCAATAATCAGATTTTATAAATAATATAATCAACTCTGCTGCATTACCTACAAAGACAAAATGCTCCTGTTTTTATAAATGATGCACATTTCCATCGGTATATCATCCAGCAGTGTCATATCATGAGATTCAGTGCTGAACATGGACTTTTTTTTTGGCCTCTGGTAAAGATTTAAGCTGCAATCCATTGTATCCAATCCAATCAAAACTGCAAAAACCCTGACTCGATTAAACACACAACAATCCAGCAGAGAACAGAGACAGTAAACAGAATTCTCTTTACGCTGTTTATTACGCAAACAAAATGCAATATGTAGATTTTGTCTGTTATTTCTGTATGTTTAGATTTGTTAAGTTGTTTTCAGAATGATTTTTCCCCGTGATTAGAATGCATGACAAGTCATTTCTATAAGCAAAGACCACGTTGTTGCTAATTGAGTAATTGGAAATAAATAATTATCTTTGTGTAAGATAGCTATACAAATATACAGATACAACCTTTCTTCATGCGTTCATGTTTGTTCGTTGGGAAGCAGAATAGATCAGAATTCAGGAACATTTCTACTTGGACTTCCATGTACAACAGATCACGTCATTACCAAACTGATCCTCACATCCTCAGATAATGCAAATGAAAATTCACCTGGTGGAAAAGCTGGTAGCATCATCCATCCATCCATCAATTTTCTATACCCACTTTATTCCTAATTAGGGTCACGGGATCTGCTGGAGCCTATTCCAGCACACATTGGGCAAAAGACAGTGGTACACCCTGGACAGGTCGCCAGTCCATCACAGGGCCACACATATAGAAAGACAACCACCAACACTCCCACTCTCTCCTATTGGCAATTTAGAATTACCAATCAACCTAATGTACATGTTTTTGGACTGTTTAGTACCCAGAGTAAACCCATGCAGGCACGGGGAGAACTTGCAAAATCCACACAGAAAGGCCCCTGCCCATTCGAACCCAGGATTCGAACCCAGGACCTTCTTGCTCTAAGGCAACTGTGCTAAACATAAGTCCTGGTAGCATCAGTGGTTATTTTTAAGTGATTTGTAAATTCACAAAACTTTATTACGAGGAGCTGCTTATTACTAATTAAAGTAGAGCTCACTGTGGACTTTTGCATCGTTTTAGTATCTCATTCATCACCATAAGGCATCTCTGATATCCCACTCAACAAAGCTGAGTATCTGAACAGTTCATTGAGAAATCCATTATCAAATCCTTATTTTCTTTGAACATTTGAGTCATCGGTGGGGTTGATGGTCTTGCTACAGTAAGTGTGTTGGTAATGCAGTAAAATTTAAATCAAATTGAAATTTACACACAAACATACACAATCACACACAATATGATATGTCATGAAATGCTTTTTATTATGACTGTCCTTGATATGTAAATAGAGTCAGGTGAAAATATTTTTAAAAATATTTAAGTAGTTAAAAAATAGTATCTGAATACAGTGATTGGATCCATAGATAGAACAGTGATGTGGAATGATTATGAATATAGAATGCTATATGTTGTTAAAGTAGAAAAATTTGCATGTAGTGCAGTTGTGTAAAATCAGGCATGTTGGTTTGTTTCTCTTGTTCCTCTGCAGAGAGACGTTAGTCTCGGGTCTTAAATTAGAGCACAGCTTGGGGCTTAGCATGACTGGTGATACAGCATATCCATACACACACACACACACACACACACAATGAAGCTGAAGTGTTAATGCATGGCTTTTACACACCAAGTGTGAAGACGTGCTGAATGGTCGACTTAAAATCCTAAACAAAAGAAACAAACGTTGATGTCATACTGTGTCTAGGAATCATGTGTAGGAATATCCTAAGGAACTTATTGTGATGTTGGGCAACATGGGAAAACTCTTTGGTTCCACTATAAATACAGTAGTTCTAAAAGGTACAGGTTTCCTAAACCAGTATACATGATGTGTTCCTCTTTTGTACACGTCATGTAAAGAAATTTCTAGTTGTCTTTCTCACATTCTTCTCAGGTCTGTATCATCACACAACTTGCTCTTCTTTTTACTTTTCCCTACTTTACTGCACACAGAGCCGTCTCATGTTGTAATGCCCCGCTTCATATCTCTCACAGCCGTCCTCGCTTTTGCATCTTTGCCCTCACGCTTTTTTTTTTAATCTCCTGGGAGGCTGAAAGTAGAACAGAGGTGTTTGGAAGGAGACAGTATGTGTAAAATAGGACAGTACAGGCGAAGAGACGAGAGGAGAGATAGATGGGTGGTGCTGTTAGCGCTGTTTTATCACCTGCTGCTTGGTGAGCATGACAGGAAGTACATCCAGCTGTCTGATACCTCCATTTTATTCCATTTAATTAATCGCACATTTCTGGACACCTCCTACTGAGTGTGTTCCCGTTTTACCTTTAATGACCATCACTATACACACACAGACACACACACACACACACACACATACTCGTATTGAACAAAATACAATCTGCTTTATAGTTTATTCAGTTAGATTTTATTTGTATAGCACTTTTAACAATGGACATTGATTCAAAGCATCTTTACAGAACATTAGAAATATAGTACAAAAAGTTTAAGATTAATATTAGACTTATATTTCAATTCATTTGTATTTATCCCTAATGAGCAAGCCTGAGGTGATTGTGGCAAGGAAAAACTCCTTTAGGAAGAAACCTTGAGAGGAACCAGACTCAAAAGGAAACACATCCTCATTTAAGTGGAGAGTGTGATAATAAATTATTATAAACATCGGAGAGTGTGATTATAAATAATGTCTTTTCTACAGTCGTATATAGTCAATTGGAGTTGTGTAACCATTTATAGAGATCATTTGTTTAAACTGTATATTAACCTAATAGGATAAGGTGATAGATTTTTAATATTTGTGCAACACTTTTATATTGGAACGAATCATGAGGAATTAAAGAAATATGTAGACTTTGTATACTTAGTTATCCATGATAACTAATTTGCATAAAATTGAGGAAATCTTCATTCACATGTCACTTATTTTGGATTTTATCAAGCGTGATCTGATTATAAATGGATTTATGTCGGTTTTGCTATTGGTTTGTACTTTTCCAAAAACGTGTGAGGTTCACCGTGTCAAGCAAATAAGTTTTATGCCCCTTCTAGGGAAGCTAAAAAAAAAAAAGCTAGGTATGACTGAACAGTAAATTAATCATTTCTATATTGTGGTTTCTTAAATTTCCTTAAACCATTTTAACAGTACAGCAGTGTCCGTTTTCCCAGCGGAATAGAAATGGACTTATTGGAGATTTTCAGTCAGTGTAAAGAAACAACTGTGAGTCTGATATAAAATGAGCCAGGACTCTGTTGGCTTTCAGTGTGTTTTAGACGTGTGTTTTTCCCGCTGTTAGATAACCTCACACAGAATTTTAGTGGTTGAAGATCCAATTTTAGCCGCCTTTTAGATGAACAAACACTTGGGGCATCTCCGAGAGCTGAAATGGGTTTGATATTAACATTTACTTTGAAGGTACAAATGTTTGTGTGAGAAAAACAATTAGTTTCTGGGGGGTTTTTTTGGAATTTTTTCTACGAATATATTGCCCGTACTAGGCTAGGGAAAAAACAAAAGTACTTATGAAACACTATAAATTCCTGAGTGTCTACTTTCATATGAGCTTCATTTTAACCACCACTGTGGGACATGACAAAGACATTCAATGCTGAACACAACAAAACAGGAGCAAATACCTTTTTTTGCCCTCGGGGGAAAAGAGTTAAAGGCAGAAACTCTTTCAATTTTGTCCAAAAACAGAATTCAGCCATCCGATGGGTTTTCCCTGACCGCCGCACATTTACACACACATATTCTCCATTGTTAGCTAGCTAAGCTGTGGATGATATTTTATTACTGCGCTGTTTGTGGCAGTGTTTCAGATTATTAAAAGAGTTTCATTTTAGAGCAGCTCTGCTTGGCTGGTGAAAATGCAGTGTAACCCCAGCAAGAGGCTGATTTGTGTATTTTAATGACTGGGGTTTTTTTTGGCTCTTGTTTTATAAGCCTGAGTAGATGGATTAAAATGAAAGGAAAAAATATATATATTTAAGACATTTATTCATTTCTGTCTTTTTATACAGTACAGAGAAACGCGTTAAACCATAAAGGCACAAAGTAAAATATTTTTCTGTGCAAAAATAATTAAAGAAAATCTGTAAAAATGTTAAAAACACCTCTTACAGCCCTTATTGTATTTATCTTGACTGGAAAATTTAAACACTGCTGTTTAAGTCTACATGAGATTATTACGTCTCATTTGTGCTTCCTAGACATATACATCCTCCAACAGTCAAAATATGCTTGAATTGTTTATTTTTTCTGATTTAATTGTTTTAAGTGTTTTCGTGCCTCGCTGCTCTGAGAAGAGCCTTTTGTTTAGTGGGCCGCAGCACCGGAGCTCACAGGCTAATGAAGTGCAATAACGGGTGTGTTTTTCATTACGGCCCGCTGCTGGGGAATGTGATTGTGTGGCATAACGACCCTCAAAGCGGCAGCTTCATCCCTAATCACCAACCCTTCCTTTTATTACAGGAGACTAATGAAATCGTGGCTATTAAGAAGTTCAAGGACAGTGAAGGTAAGACTTATGAAGTGACACTAATGGAGAACAAAATCAAACAGCGATATAATTAATAATAATAATAAAAAAAAACGGGTATGCCTGATATTAAATTTACAGACACATCAATAATATCTGTTTTATGTCTTGAACCCTGAAGGGAATTATAAGTAATTAAAGTTCTCTCTATGAGCTCAAAGTACTCGCTTTGAGTAAATGATCAGACTAGTATAAAACTTTAGCTCTTCTTCAACGCGTCAAGATTATTGCCAATGCTGTGTCCCATGTAGCAAAATAATTGCTACCTACTATTTTTCGACACACTGCAGCTTGATCGTTTAGCATATTAGACCATATGACTTAAATGAAAGAAAAACAAGCTCAGCTAACATACAAAGCCATTTTCTCAGTTAACTAGTTTTTACTCATTTTACTTAACATTTCTACTTTACAGCACTAGTAAGTAATAATTTGTAATATTTTTAGTAGCATGTCAGTGTGTAACGTGCCATGAAATGACTTTTCATTTAAATTCAATTCAGTTGGTATTCTCAAAAAAAAAAAAATTTTTCATTGGAAATATGCAGTTTTAATAGTTTGGCCCAAAAATTCGATTTGCTGCTTTTTTATTAATTCTACAAGTTTAACCAGTTAACAAGTAAGCCAAGCGTATATGTACCAGTATAGCAGTATTACATACTAAATGTTGCATAGACTAGTCGACTAATACGTTCATTATCCGCCGCTGTGGGGATTAGTGGTGTGGCAGATGGTAAAGAAAAGCAGATGGACATGAGCCTCCATGCTGCGTGCTTTCAGTTCCAGAGCCGTGCCCACATGCTGGTGCCTTTTAAGAATTGATACGTTCTTTACTAGTGTCATATGATACGCATCTTTTGCACATTTCATGCACTGATTTATTTTAAAAGTGTAGCCTTAAAATACATTTAGATATAGTTTATAGCCAGTGTTATGGTGGTTCACTGAATTATGGTGTTCTTTTGCTGTGGTTTATCAGCACTACAAAATTTTAATAAAAATAATAATGTCCTGAAGTTTTTTTATTTTTTCCCTATGGTTTCGTTTGGATTGGATGTTTATTATATTATATTATATTATATTATATTATATTATATTATATTATATTATATTATATTATATTATATTATATTATATTATATTATATTATATTATAATTTAATTTAATTAATTTGATTTCTATACATTTTATTGCAAGTTTATTTTGCTGTTTAATGCAGCTGCATGTCTAAACCTTTAACCCTTTCATTGCTTATTTTTTGTCTAAAATAACTGTACAAAGATGAAAAAGAGAACCTAAAAAAGACCAAACATATCTCAATTAAGGTGGAACTCCCATTTCAATACAGATGTAGACTTCTGTAGCTTGTAGGGAGAACCCCACCCCGAGACTCCTCTGTTGTTTAATAAGCTCAGGTGGGTGTGTATCTATGTAGGACAGGCATAAAAAATAACCAGTAGCACTTCTGGGAGCCTTGTGCACTCCCTTTATCTTTTTTTTTTATTATTATTATTAAAGCCTGATGTTCTCCTCACACAGAGAATGAGGATGTGAAGGAGACAACACTGCGGGAGCTGAAGATGCTCCGCACGCTCAAGCAGGAAAACATTGTGGAACTGAAGGAGGCTTTCCGGCGCCGGGGGAAACTCTACCTGGTGTTTGAGTATGTGGAGAAGGTACACACAGGGAAGCCGCTCTGCGGGATGCTTCATTTCAGCTCAACTCAAATATGTTATTGACAGTGCAAATGAAGTTGATGGCGTCTTCACACTAATAATACATGGACACAATAACAGGAAGAGGAATATTTCATTTAAAGTAGAAGCTTGTGTTGAATCCTACATAAGAATTTCTTGTGAATAACAGACAGTTGCAGATAACAAATAAACTGTGTAGCAGTCTACACAATGTACACATGTAGCATAACACACATTCGATTATAAGACATCTACAGATAGATATTACAGTTTATTATAGCTAGGTAATTCTTCTTTTTCTACAGAAAATAGCAACTTTGTCTGTAAATATTTAGTGCAGACACTTTTTCCCTTATTTTGGTCCTCACTTTTCCTTTTATTTTTACGCAAGTCCTCAATTTTCCTTACGTTCTTGCTTAGGTACTCACTTTTTTATGTTCTTACTTAGAGACTCACTTTTCCTTATATTCTTACTTAGATCTAGCCTTTTAATGTTCTTACTTAGGTCCTCACTTTTCTTTATGTTCTTACTTAGGTCCTCACTTTATGTTCTTACTCAGAGACTCACTTTTCTTTATGTTCTTACTTAGGTGAAGCTTTTTTATGTTCTTTCTTAGGGCCTCACTTTTCATTATGTTATTAATTAGGTCCTTACTTTTCTTTATGTCCTAGCTTAGGTTCTTATTTTTGTTTATGTTCTAGCTTAGGTCCTAAATTTTCTTTATGTTCTTACTTAGGTCCAACTCCTCACTTTTCTTTAAGTTGTAGCTTAGGTCCTCACTTTTCTTTATGTTCTTAGTTAGGTCACCTGTGTTTCTTATGTTCTTACATAGGTCCGCATTTTTTATATATTTTTTTATATATCCTTGGATCATTTGCTTTATGTTATTTTTATAGGTCCTCCCTTTTTATGTTCTTATTTGGGTTCACACTTTTCCTTAGGTTCTTAATCAGGTCCTCGCTGGGTCTTTGCATTCCCTTATGTTCTTAGGTCCTTACTTTTTTATGCTCTTGCCTATGTCCTCATTTTTTCCTTATGTTCTCACATAAGTCCTCACTTTTCATTATACTCTTACTTCAGTCCTCCCTTGCATTTTCTTACTTAGGTGCTCATTTTTTATGTTCTTAGTTACTGTAAGTCCTCACTTTTCCTTGTAGAGTTCTTTTTACTCAGTGAATTGAACACATTTATACATACAAGGATTGAAATACAAGGATAGGTGCATTCACACTTTTTTGAATGTTTCTCTGAATTAGAAAAGTCTGCAAAATGTGTAAACATGAATAGACGAGACTACCATTCTGTAGCTGTTTTGATGACTGCTCCTGTTTAAGGCAAATAAATATATACACCTGCTTTAGGAACTCAAAATATGTGCACTGAATTTATGTATGTTCTATGATCTCATGTTCTGCTTGGCCGTATATTTGGATTTCTTTCCTAAAGATTTTTTTTTGCTCCCGCTGTGTAGAACATGCTGGAATTGCTGGAAGAGCTGCCTAATGGAGTTCCGCCTGACAAAGTGAGGAACTACATCTACCAGCTAATCAAAGCCATCCACTGGTGCCATAAGAACGACATAGTGCACAGGGGTAAGAGAATGATCTGGACTGTTGGAGCAAATTTCCAAGTCAGTTCAGAACATTGGCGAGTTTGCAGTAGTAGAATGAAAGTGTAGATTGTTGGAGCTCCTTTCAAGCTCACTCTTACACAATGAACACACCTCAGTTAGAGACCTGGAGCTGCTGAGAATGAGTGAATGGTTTCTAATGAGCTTTGAGAAGTCCTGCCTGTATTGTTATCTTTGAGCTGTTTAACATGCTGCATGTGTCAGAAATGCAGCCTTCTTTGGCTAAACGTACGATTGCGGGTGCCTGAACCATCAAGATGACCGATGCTAGATGACCTAGTAAAGTAAAAACAGCACTGGCAGAGAGCTAGGCTTTAACTAGGCCAGTGTGGAGGAGCTGCATGCGAAAGCCACTGTCCCACTTGCAGGCAGCCTGTTTTTTGCTCTTGAGCTCAAATAAAATGCAGTTTTATTTGTGCACCGTAAGCAAACAGGGAAATATCGCAGAAAGAATTAACACGACACAAATTTGAACTTAACTTCCTGAACTATAGGGAACGTTTGCAAAGAAACAGCAGTGATATATTCCTTATTAAATTCCAATTTAGTCTTATATATTCATGTAAACTCAGACATACTGGAATACATTGTCCAACAAGTATAATAAATGGAGTTGTTCAATTTAGTCGATCAGCCAAGACATGTATAATAACCATCATTTGTTCTTTACGTTTGTATCATAGCTGTAGTAACTGAAGACTGGTAATCTGTTCCTCAAACCCGTAATTCTAATTTACCATAGTGTTGAATTTTGTTAACAAAACCTTTTTACCATGTTATAAGAGTAGCCATCTTGGATGTTATTATTTTGTTAAAAATCAATATGAAAATGCCAATCAATGGTAATTGGTGCTGGACAAGGGTTCAGGAATGTATTTCTGGAAAACATTTTGGGGAAGACAAAGAGTGTTTCAAGTAACATGTAAAATATATGACATGATGTGTTAGATATTTAATGTGTTAGATATTTAATGTCTGTAAGTTATTTAATGTAAGATATTTAAGTCAACATTTTTCCTTCAGTGACCTGATTGTTTTTCTCTTCCTCATGCTTCCTCTCCCACTCTCTCTCTCTCTCTCTCTCTCTCTCTCTCTCTCTCTCGCTCTCTCTCTTTCAGACATTAAGCCAGAAAACCTCTTAATCAGCTCAGATGACGTGCTCAAGCTGTGTGATTTTGGTGAGTTTGGCTCTTAGAAACACTGTTGCCTGAAGATGTTCTTTGGTTGTTTCTCATGCAGTGTTAATGATGCAGGTGTGGAATCGCTGAACACCAGGAAACTAGTTTACCAGAGAAGATGTAGCAGGAATGTAGGCTAAAGCTCACCTCTGTGAGAAGGCTTTTACTTACGTTTCTGAGAACAAATCTTGGCCGTACTCTAGTCTGATTGTGTCGCGAGGGAGGTGATGAAGGGGCAACTTAACACCTTTGAATAATTCATGAATGCGTTCTACAAAAATGGGTTTCACACTGATGAAGTTTGGCAGCCGACCTTAGAAGTTCTAAGTCTGTGCTGCTAGTTAGTGGTGCAACAACAAAAACCGTTCGCAGTATTGTTGAGAGATTGCAAGTTTGAATCCTGACAATGCCACAGTCATGAGTGGACAGGAATCTGAGTGAGAAAAATGGGTTGTTCTGTCTGCGTGGGAAGGATAATATTATTGTCTCTCCTGTCAATCATAATGACACTAACCAGTCCTGGTCACCTGTGAGCGAATGCAATGAATGAATTAATGTAATTAAATGTAATGTAATTTCTTCCATGATCCATAGATTTCTTTGTTTTTATTTAGGTCCTCACTTTGCCTTTTATTCTTTCTTATGTTCTAGCTTAGGTTTTTGCTTTTTATGTTCTTACTTAGGGCCCCACTTTCGTATATATATTTTTACCTAAGGCCTCACTTTCATTTATGTTCTAGCTTAGGGCTTCACTTTTCTTTATACTGTAGCTTAGGTCCTCACTTTTCTTTATGCTCTGGCTTAGGCCCTCACTTTTCTTTATGTTTTTAGTTAGGTTCTCACTTTTCTTTATGTTCTAGCTTTGGGCCTCACTTTTCTTTATGCTCTGGCTTAGGCCCTCACTTTTCTTTATGTTTTTAGTTAGGTTCTCACTTTTCTTTATGTTCTAGCTTTGGGCCTCACTTTTCTTTATGCTCTGGCTTAGGCCCTCACTTTTCTTTATGTTTTTAGTTAGGTTCTCACTTTTCTTTATGCTGTAGTTTAGGTCCTCACTTTTTTATGTCCTTACTTAGTTCCTCATTTTTCATTATGTTATATCTTAGGGCCTCATTTCCCTTTATGTTCTATCTTCCAGCCTCACTTTTCTTTATGTTCTAGCTTAGGTCCTCACTTTTTTAATTTCTTACTTAGGTCCTCACTTTGGCTATAGCTTTGGTCCTCACTTTTTATGTTATAGCTTAGGGCCTCACTTTTATTTGTGTTCTAGCTTAGGGCCTCACTTTTCCTCTTCTCATACTTATATAAGAGGGCAGATAGCAATTTCATTCATGATAACAAAAATAGGGGAAAAACAAATTCAATGATTCTTGTCAGAAGTAGAGATTAGGCTGAAAAACATTGGAGTATACCTTTCATGATGGACGAGGTAGGTATCAAGGGAGAGGTACACAACCACAGTTGCTTCGGCTAGTTGGTGGGCAAGACAAGAAAAACCACTGAAGAAGGAAGTGACTTACCTAAGAGGTGAATGTAGCAATCAGGAAGGGGGAAGTGACTAGCCTAACACAAGGTAATGCTAAGAAACTCTACAATTCAATGCTAATGGATACCAGTGGAACAAATGCTCACAATTTTGCATAAAAGCACACAGGTAGAAAGGAGGTGGTATGGACTGGGTCTCCAGAATTAGAGGGTATGTCTGGAGCCCCAACTGGGGCAACAAGCTGGCAAGCAAGATAGCAAGGAACAAGATCACATGCGGGAGACATGAAAAAAGCTGTTTCTGTGAATACTGCACCTTACTTAGCACTACATGACTTTGTTGGAAGGTCTTAACATTCATGTCCAAGAGCACAAGGACATATCCATTACCCTGGTGGTTAGGAGGAATAAAATAGCTTCTAATTCACTTCATTTCAGTTCACGTATTTAGAGATTCCACCTGGAGGATGACACAGATATTGGGAGAGCATTTTCTATATGATCAGCGGTGAAGAAAAACATGAAGTCATAACATGCTTTAGGATTAGCTGTCAGTGATCGTTGTCTTCCTTAGCTTTATTTTTTATTCAGAATAATTTGTGAAGCATCCAGTTTTTCTCAAGACTGCTTTGTAATATCAGTGAGTGAACAAGTCAGCAATAAATTACAGCTTTTTAGATCGAACCGATGTTCATTTAAGAAATCATTTCTTCCAGGAATCTTCTAAGAATTCAGCATTAGGGCTAATTTCACGCCTGTCTTATTAACACTCTGTGCTCTTTTCGCCAGTGTGTGTGTGTCCGTGTGTGTGTGTGTGTGTGTGTGTGTGTGTGTGTGTGTGTACGGGTTTGGGCAAGATACAGCAGGTCCTCTGTCTCACACGCCATATTGAGGGCAGGACGCCAGTCATGGTCTGTTTAAGCTCCAGCCATTTTGTTTCGGCTGCAGCATGCAGGAGCAGACTGCACACACACACACACACACACACACACTGCTGACTGCAGACGTGGCATTGTTTCTAGAAATCGAAACATACACAACGGCCTGCTAACAGACTGTCCTTCATATGTAGCGTCGGTTACGTTGCACTACAACAAACACAACTTTATCCTTACTGGGTCTTTGTTGTCTAGACAAGTTAACTGCTCAGTAAGACAATCATTTCCTCCTTTCTTTTTTCATTCTCTTCCTTTTCTTGTATCCATCGCTCTCAGGTTTCGCACGTGACCTCTCAGAAGGAACAGACGCCAATTACACCGAGTATGTGGCCACCAGGTGGTACCGCTCACCTGAACTACTGCTGGGGTCAGTTAATCATCAGCACTCACAGGCTCACTACTAAGGCCCTGTCTCAAATATCTCAAATAGCACCCTTAAGATGTCTTGGAGGTCAGCAGGATGGAAAATCCTCTCATTGTGAATTCACTTCTTTTTTTAATAGATTTAAATGGGAGCCATTTTTTTATTCCAGCATCATCATACTAATCAGTGACAATCAGCTCCTTAGTTCAGTAGTCAGGGCACTGACCAGGGAGTTGGCCATTTTAAGACTTCTTAAAAGAAGACTTCTTCAGCCGACTTTGTCTAGAAATGTAAGTAGCTGGTTATCGTCATTGTTGCTTTCAAACGATTAGCGTTTTGTTACTTTATTTCTAATTGGGCGTAAATTTCTGTATTTCGGTCTATATAAGTGTGTAAAAAGAGCAAATGAAATCATTATATAGATTATGGATCTGTAATGTTATTTGATGGGAGCTAAACCAGTAGCTATACACTTTCATTACTTTTTAGCAACATTAGCATTTAATCTTCTATGATTGTCTTAGCAATGTAACGTAGAACATGTTTTTATTTAATTGTCTAGATTCACACAAAGCGCTCTAAATTAAGACAACAGGCCTTAACTTCTTCGGTTCTCTTTATTTTTCTCTCTCTCTCTCTCTCTCTCTCTCTCTCTTTGACCTTATGGGGCATACCATTGATTTGTTACCACTGTCAACCAGCACAGTAGCAGCATGTCTATTTACAGTAAAGTGAAAATATGCATATGCCCACACACACACACACACACACACACTAAGTTAAAAGGAGGATTCAAGGGTAAAAATAATGCACAGCTACTGGGGGTGAGCCATATGGCAAATATACATATCAGGAGACTTGGAGAGATTTTCATGCTGCATGATTCATAACTGTGAATTTTTTTAATATGTATAAAAATAAACTCGTAAACAAGGTTCAAGAGGGGAAAAGATTTGTGCTGCTGCTGATCCGCTAATCTGCAACGTTGACAAAACTTATTCTTAGGTTTGCGCATGTCGAATTTGCTCTTCAGTTCCGCAGTGTGGTCATGTTGTAACCTCCTGGCAGAGGAAACCTCATTTTGGACACCAATACCCAGAATTTACAGAATTCCTGATTTCAAGCTGCAAATCTTCATCAATTATCTGACTTATTTAGCAGCGAGCATCAGGTGTATCACATCTTGTGGCAAGACTTCATGAGGACTCAGCTGGAGCTGCTCTCTGTGACATTTTAAACTAATTCCTGCAGCACAGTCTTTCGAAGTTTGACGGTAATTGCTCATTTCCTGGAAACCGCAAGACGGGTTTCGAACTTTTCCACAGCTGAGTCTTTCACCGCATTGACGTCTGTCACAGTGAAGAGGAAGCCTCTTAGAAATTCTTTCTCATTAGTCGATTCGAACAGATTTTCTGATTAGTTCAGAAGTTTGTTTTCAATGTTTGGAGTGCGGTCTGGACTTCAGAGCGGATATGATACTCGTACGGTTTTAATAGAAAAAAGAAACGACAAGTTAGCCTTTCCTCTCCCCCTCTCTTCTCTTCTCTTCTCTTCTCTTCTCTTCTCTTCTCTTCTCACCTTTCCTCTCCCCCTCTCTTCTCTTCTCTTCTCTTCTCTTCTCTTCTCTTCTCTTCTCTTCTCTTCTCTTCTCTTCTCTTCTCTTCTCTTCTCACCTTTCCTCTCCCCCTCTCTTCTCTTCTCTTCTCTTCTCTCCTCACCTTTCCTCTCCCCCTCTCTTCTCTTCTCTTCTCTTCTCTTCTCTTCTCTTCTCTCCTCACCTTTCCTCTCCCCCTCTCTTCTCTTCTCTTCTCTTCTCTTCTCTTCTCTTCTCTTCTCTTCTCCTCTCCTCTCCTCTCCTCTCCTCTCCTCTCCTCTCCTCTCCTGAGAAGCTTTTCCACAAGATGTTAAAGTGTTACTCTGGGGATTTGTGTTCATTCAGTTACAAGAGCATTAGTGAGGTCAGACACTGATGTTGAGATGTTCCAGTTCATCCCAGAGGTGTTCAGTGGGGTTGAGGTCAGAGTCAGGGTGCAGGTCTGTGCAGGACACTCGAGTTCTTCCTTTTTAACCTTAAGAAGAAGAAGCTCACATATACTGTACATTACAGCACAGTGAAAATCTCTCTTCATATCCAAACTTTGGAAGTCAGGGTCGGCCATGATACAGCACCACTGGAGCGGAGAGGATTAAGGGCTTTGCTTAGGGGCCAAAGAGTGGCAGCTTGGCAATGAACCCCACTCCTCCAATCAACAACCCACTTGAGCTACCCCTGTCTCCACACCATGTCTTTATAACACTACAGCATACAGAGAGATTCTGTAAACTCGTTCACACTACATATGGTTATGATGGTCAGGTGTCACAACAAATACAAATATTTGCCTTGTAATATATATTTTATTCAAAGTTCTCTCCATATCTGTGTTTTCTCATCAGGGCTCCGTACGGGAAGGCGGTGGATATGTGGTCAGTGGGGTGCATCCTAGGCGAGCTGAGTGACGGACAGCCCTTGTTTCCAGGCGAGAGTGAAATAGATCAGCTCTTCACCATACAGAAGGTTCTGGGACCCCTGCCTCCAGAGCAGATGAAGCTTTTCTACAACAACCCCCGCTTCCACGGCCTACGGGTGGGCTCCTGTCTGTCTCCGTCCGACGCTCTTTCAGTCTCTGTTCTTTTCCTCGCTCTCTGCCCTTGATCTTCTCACTCATCTCTCCAAACACATCCTCTCTCTCTCTCTCTCTCTCTCTCTCTTGCTGCCTGGGTTTTTCTGTGCTGTGACTGATTGGATTGAGGTGACTCATACGTAGTTGTTGAGCAAGTATGTGTTGTGTTTGTGTATATCAGTGTTTGTGTGTGTATGTGTGTGTGTGTGTGTACGTGTGAGATGCTGGCTCATACCTTCTGACAAAACCCAAGAGCAGGCCGCTGTACCTGAGTCTCTTCACTCCCTCTCTCTCTCTTTCTCTCTCGCTCTCTCTCACTTTCTCGCTCTGTCATACACACACACACAGACACTCACACACTGTGAATCATATCATTCCTGTTATAACTCACCAGCTTTGTGCTCTTCAGCTTTTCTACTAGTGATGGGGCAGAAGTAGGTCTGTACTCAGATCAGCACGTTTCTAGCAACGTCGCAAATTGTTTTTGCAATCAGAAATGGAACTTGTACATGTTTTGACAGCCAGAATGTTCAGGATTTTGTGTGTTATTCATTTTCCTGGTCATGTGACAAAATTAGGATAATAGGGCAATAATTAGCAAGAAACTGGTTGAACATACAGATTGATAGATGACACAGGATGGGACACACACACACGTACACTCCTAGAGGCAATACAGTGGAACCTTGGCATATGAATGCCGTCCCTTATGAATTTTCGCCATAAGATTTGAAATTTTGCAAGCAATTTGCATTGGAATACAAAGCATTTTTGGCATACAAACGAACTGAAATGAACCGAATGCCTTCTAAGTTGTGTGTATGTCTGTCTGAAGCAAGTTAACAAATTTTTTTAGTCAGCAAAAGCTGTTTGAGTCAACCCACGATACCAACTTTGGCATGCGTTCAAAAGCTACGTGATTTTTTGCACATTTTTTTGTTGACAGATTGGTGGCATTTTAACCCGAGCTTGGTGACACGACTTACTGTGAGGACCCATGACATGGAATGCTTGGCTTGGTCAGTTTTTTATAAGCAGCCATACAGTTTATATACGCTTCGTATTGGTAATATTTTGGGGTGGCTGGAACAGATTATCTGTATTTACATTATTTCTTATGGGAAAATACAAATTTTCGCCTTAAAAACGCGCCTCCAGAACAAATTAAATTCGTATGCCGAGGTTCCGTTGTGTATAGTCACCAAACCAAAGTTTTGTGGATGTGGAAGGAAACCAGAGAACCCAGAGGAAACCCACATTGGGGGAAAACTCACACCAAGTTCTGGATCAAACCATCGAGCCTGGAGCTGTGAGCCATCAATGTCACTGCCGTAGGACAGCTGTAGGACTTTTTCCTGGGGCTTTCCATTAAATACATAAATGTACAGATAAATAAAGCTGAAAATCTCCATTTCTATTAATCCACTCCCCAAGTTTTACCTGAAAGAATGGGGTAAATGTTTAAATAAGGTATTTAACCTATGTTATTTCTTCTGTGTTATGGAATCAAACTGAAACTAAAATAAAGAGTTTTAAACACAAGTCCAATCAACAGTAATAGGTTGTAATAAGGCATACTTTTTAGAAGTTTCCTGATTACTGTTTTAATACATTTCTAAGAAAATTTGGGATTTAATGAGTGAAAACAGGCTTCTATAAATTTAATACCTGTCTTTTTGTCATATACATTTACACACACATACAGTCTCTGGTCCTCAGGTGACTCTGTAAAGCACATTGTTAATTTTCAGTTCACCTTTACCACAGAAACATACCATTGTATCTTCGTTAAGAATACACAAAAAGAAATATTTGTGAAACACATTTAAACACATTTATATAATTCAGTCGGATGTTTACTTATTTGGCAGACACTTTTATTTAAAGCAAAGGTTCAGGTGAAGGTTCAGGGTCTTGCTCAAGTCCCCAACTGTGTTAGGCGAGTAGCCTGGAGCTTTAACCACTGAGGCACCACTGCCTACACTGTGCTTACTGTATAGAAACGTGAGTGTGTGTGTGTGTTTGTGTGTATAATCTCATATCCTCTCCTCTTCTCCCATATGAAGTTCCCTACCGTGAGCCACCCGCAGACTCTGGAGAGGAGATACCTTGGCATCATCAACGGCCCCATGCTGGACCTAATGAAGGTAAGATCCACCAGAGCACCGAGCCATGTGTGTATGCTTGGAGACATGAAAGGCCACACCTCCTTCACTAAGACTGTCAGGCACAGAGCCCAGATCAGATCATTGCGTAATGGAACATTGATTTTGACTGCCAGCACTACCCCAGGATTGTGTGAAAGGATGAAGGAAGGGAAGGAAGCAAGAAAGTCTCGCTGTTTTACATGGAAAATGAATTTGGGCTTGATTGTGTGTGTGTGTGTGTGTGTGTGTGCATGAACAGTGTGTTTGCTGTCAAGCCATGTGGGCAGTAGTGCCTGTTTCCTCCTGCTGATGACTCACTGCTTGCTTGTGCAGCACCTTGGCATCGACTCTAAGCATCTTAGGCCTAGCTCATTTTATTATTCCATTTGACAGAATTCACTCTGCGATGTAGGAACCAACCGAACAAATTTAGGTTTGCAGAAGTTTTAATAATGTTCACCGAAGGTTCAACCTGTCAGGTTTGATCACCATTTCTAATTGTTCTTACAGTGATGCAGTGAGGATTTCAGTGACAGGAATGTTACCATTAATGTTTGAATAATAAATAATGTAATTTTTGGCCACACCTCCTTTACTGTGACTGACAGGCACAAAGGCCACACCTCCTTTACTGTGACTGACAGGCACAAGGGCCACACCTCCTTTACTGTGACTGACAGGCACAAAGGCCACACCTCCTTTACTGTGATTGACAGGCACAAAGGCCACACCTCCTTTACTGTGACTGACAGGCACAATAACCAAACCTCCTTCACTGCAACTGACAGACAGAGGCCACACCTGCTTCAAAGTGACTGACAGGCACAATGACCAAACCTAATTTCACAGTGACTGACAGGTACAATGACCAAACCTCCTTCACCAGGAGTGACAGACAGGCCACACCTCCTTTACTGTGACTGACAGGCACAATAACCATACCTCCTTCACTGCAACTGACAGGCACAATGACCAAACCTCCTTTACTGTGACTGACAGGCACAAAGGCCACACCCCCTTTACTGTGATTTACAAGCACAAATGCCACACCTCCTTTACTGTGACTGACAGTCACAATAACCAAACCTCCTTCACCTGGACTGACAGACAGGACACACCTGCTTCACAGTGACTGACAGGCACAATGACCAAACCTCCATTACTGTGACTGACAGGCACAAAGGCCACACCTCCTTCACTGTGGCTGACAGGCACAGCGACCAAACCTCCTTTACTGTGACTGAC
The DNA here is from genome assembly GCF_019097595.1 of Hemibagrus wyckioides. Lineage (NCBI taxonomy): Eukaryota > Metazoa > Chordata > Actinopteri > Siluriformes > Bagridae > Hemibagrus > Hemibagrus wyckioides. The sequence goes on from NC_080724.1 coordinate 10,571,452, forward strand.
AGGCACAATGACCAAACCTCCATTACTGTGATGACAGGCACAAAGGCCACACCTCCTTCACTGTGACTGACAGGCACAATGACCAAACCTCCATTACTGTGACTGACAGGCACAAAGGCCACACCTCCTTTACTGTGACTGACAGGCACAAAGGCCACACCTCCTTTACTGTGACTGACAGGCACAAAGACCAAACCTTCTTCACTGCGACTGACAGGCACAGAGGCTTTACCCTCCTACTTAGATGTGTTTGGCTATGTAATGTAGAGGAGAGAAGATTTCTCAACTTTCTTGCTTTTAAATGCACATCTTTTTCTTCATCTTTTGTGCTCGTCCTATTTCTCCCCCACTCTTTTCTGTTCTTCTCCTGTATGACTTTAGCTGAAGATGTGCCGCTGTACCTGTCCTGTATCATCAGTTTGCTAAAAGGTCATCTCCGTAAACACTGTCACACTTTACTGTCAGCGAGAGTGAGGAGGTTTGCAGAGCCTACAGTGTTTACGAGACTCAAAAGGCAGTTGAGCAGAGAGAAGGATGAGGGGGGAATACACAACAGTCTGTGCTGAAAGACTCATGCAGTTAGAAGGGAGCAGCAGGAAACTTCATTTTGCATTTTATATCAGAGATTTAGATAAAACAAGAACATTTTCTCTGATACTGGATCTGTTTGACCACAGTTCTGCTTTTACGCCAGTCCAAATCGACTGGATTGGTTCAGTTACATAAAAAAATATATATATTTCCTGAACATTTAGTTAGTCAATCAGTCAGTAGTTAACTATTATGAAATTTCCCTCTTTACTTTTGCACTGGAGCACAAAGCCAACGTCTTAATCTAGGTGTAATCAGTAAACATGTCTAAACTTCACAATGTAGCTAAAAGGGTGGCCATCTTGGAGTCTTATTTTTCTTCCTACAATTTGATATCGTTCCACATGCCTAGACTCTGCCTTCCAAAGTTGTAATAGAAAGCTAGAACGTACATTTGTAAATTCATCAACAACTATCAACAATTTCCAAAAATTACAATTAAGGATTGGACAGAAAGTCAAATGTCCACTACTTTGTTAGCTACAGTACATCAGCCCTGAAGCTATAGAAAAACCAAGCACATCCCTGAGGCTAATTTGGAAAAAGTGAACATTTTTATATAAGAAAGTGGATGCTGATATGTCTTGGTTTTTTTTTTTGCTGTATTGTGGCTGTTTTTTTGGCTTAATTCCCGTTCCTACGTACAACTCTAACAACTAGAAATAGTCAAGAAATGTGAGAAAGCACAAGCGAGCGAGAAGGGACACTGCAGAGCTTTAGGCTCCTTTAGATGAGTTTCGTTACATTGGGCACCTAGTGAAGCTGTAACACATTTATGATAATTAGTGTGATTCATGTTAACATCTCTGATTTAGCCCAAGACGAGATGGTATTAATATGCTGATCCTATGCTAATTGTATTCACACTGCAGCGTCTTGGGTTCGTGTGCATTCCAATGAGCTGCTGCTGAATATTCTGACATAACCTTGAACTTTTAGCGCACGTTTCGATCCGAGCATCACGGCAACACCCAGAAGATCGTTTTCACTTCGGAATTTGGAATGTAAAGGCGAGTTCTTTCCCTTAAAGTGTGCAATGTGGATGTGTGCTAATAAACTCGGCGCTAATCCAGAGGAGGCTGTGTGGGTTTGTCTGTGTGTCTGTTTTTAACTGGAGCGTTAAAAATTCCTGCAGTGGGCCAAATGGCAGTTTGCTGCAACAACAGAACCTTTTAAACAGCGGTGCAAGTCAGATACAAGCAGCTAACAACAACACAAGAAGCTTTTCTCTCTTCACTTGTCTTCGCATTGAGTTTGCTATTTTTTGAGTAACAGTATATCCTGAAGGCTTTTATTCGTCTTATACCACAGTAGTTTGCCAGTGATTACAATTTTAATTGATTACAGAGTTATTTTCTGTTATCAATGATATTATAAGCAATATGGCAAAATCACTGGAGACTCCTTCATAATCCTCATCCTTAAAGGAAATGTCATCATATTATATCTTCATTTAAAATAACGGCATGTTTTGTTTACTCTGTTTATTTTTCAGCTTACGTTATGAGTGAGCTGCAATTATAAAAACTGGAACTTTTAAAAAGCGCATATTTTTCTGAACTACAGCCAAAGCAGCTGACTAAAGACCTTCCAGCCAATCGGATGACACAGTATTGTACCATTTGATTTCTGACTTTATTTTTCTCAGCTCTTTCTTGCTTTTGTGTGACTGTCGTTTCAGAATCTGCTGCTTCTGAACCCGAACGAGCGTTTTCTGACGGAACAGAGTCTGAACCACCACGTATTCCAGAGCCAGCGGCAGACTGAGCGACCTGGCCCCCCAACCCCTACACCCATCCGCTCCTCCAAGAGAAAACCCCACCCCCTCGACAACACCGCCCTCAGCAGGTCAGGAGGAGGACTCTGATTGTCTGTGGCCAGTTGGGCCGAGTACAGAACATTTCTCTGCTGCTTATGTAGAATATCTGAAGAGCAAACTGGAAAAAATGGAACTGGCTGATGAAATAATCATTTAATTGAGACTAATGTTTCATATATTGTTAGTGTACTTGTATTTTAGTATAAAGGTTTTTTTCCCAAATATTACTTCTTTACGAATCTGAGGCCAATTTTGTTGTTTTTATTGTCAGTTAGATGCTTTGCGTAACAAATCTGTTTTAATTGGCTGAACCCTCTTCTTCTTGTCTGTATAAGGAGTCATGGCAGCAAGAGCTCAGGACATCATCGTTCTAACAGCCGGGACTGTTCCAGCCTACCGCGTCATAATCAGGCCGAGCTGCACCCACAGAGTGCTGAAGCGTTCCTGAACGGTGCAATTCCCGCCTCCAGCAGCCTGAGCCCCACGCTGCACGCCAAAACTTTCCACTCCCCGCAACCCCTTAACCGCTCAGCGTCCTGCGGCAAAGACCTGGCTTCGCTTAGCCCAAAGAAGGCTCGAGCCAAAGCCTCCGACCTGGACTTCGACTTGCCCAAGGTGTCTGATGGCCCTGGTGCCAAATACCTCAAATCCAATGCCTCACGATCCCACAACCGTCACTCATTTGTGGAGGGCAAGAATAATACGCTGCAGGGAGAGCGGGAGAAGCATGTACGCCACGGTGAGCCCATGCCCCTGAATTCGAGCACCAAAAGCTCTTCGTCTTTTATGAGTCTGTCCAAGAGCCATGGCGCACTGACCGACGCCAAGTCCATCAGTAACTTGAGCGATCCACGCCTTCTCCAAGATGATGCACCAGTGCCCTCGCGGTACTTCCCTTCCAGCTGCCTGGACCTGAACGCCAACCTGAACCTGGTGGCACCCGGCAGTCCTGCTTTGCGTCACAGCCCGGGAGGACGCGCCAAGTCCGAGCGTCAGGCTGGCATGGTGGACTCGTCCCTCCGCCGGTCATCCACACGCCACAAGGGCCAGCAGCAGGACGAGACCAAAACCACAGAAACCCTGGATCCTGGAGGAGGAGCCCGTGACTTCCCCTATGGCCTGGGCTACACCAGCCCTTTCTCGTCACAACAGCGCCCCCACAGGCACTCCATGTATGTGCGCCGGGAGCGCAGTCGACCGCACGGAGCTGACGTCGGCCTGGCACTGGGGCAGAGTGCTCCTACTCGCGCCAGCAGCCTCCAGATGCTCTCACCACAGCTGCAGCATCGCACTCTACCCAGGCACGTAGGCAGCTCCAGCAACCGAGACGATACCCCTGACGACCTCAGGGTCAGTCTGACTGCACACTCCTCGCTTTGACATTTCTGATGTGTGTGTGTGTGTGTGTCTTGCTAATAATGCTTGCATGCTGGTTCCAGCTAATTAGACTAATTACTTCTAATTTGTTTTCTGATTCCTGATGCATCTCGTTTATTTCTATGATTCTATATGCAAACATTTCGCGCCTTCAGTCAGGACAGTCCGCTCTTGTGGTGTATTGCAGGCAGCCATGTATCACGAGCAGCATCCAGAGGACGGAGGAGCGTCCAAGGAGAACCGCATGGTCTATAGTGACTCGATGCCACGTCGGGTTGGCAGCTTCTACAGAGGTCAGCTTGAGCTCACACATACACACATTATTTTTCTTTAAATAGCCATTCTGAACTTGTTTATTGCGGTCATAGTGCCATCTCCTAGACCGGATAACACTTTCCACGAGGGCAGTGGGCAGAATATGAGCTCAGGGGTGAACATGGAGAGCAGCAGCCACACAAAACGCCAGCCCACTTATGACCCCTGGTGAGTTTTAACACACTTTCTGTTTTTCTATGCAGATTTCTCAGCCCGTCTGAACATAATTATATTGATAGAGTTTAGAAGATTATGACCAACATCACACCTTTAACCTGTATGGACACCGGAAGGTTGCTGATCTCACCCCCAGTTGTGTCTTTTTGCAGGCAGTGTCATCGTTGACATTTCTAAATATCATAGTTATTTTTACACACCAGCGCTGCTGAATTCTCTAATCTGATTGGTCAAAAGTGTTGAATCATTTCCTATGACAGGAGTTCTGACTATTTTCCTATAGCACCATACTATGTATGAGTATGTATGCATTTTTATTGGCTGATTTTTATAATTCCTTTGATTATAAACTGATATAAACAATCTGTTATTTTGACATGCTATAGTTGATGGTAAATTTGCCTTGCAGTATACCAAGTACCGGGTACGTGTTGTGTGTTTTTTATCAGGACAGGGCCCGAGGCGCTGGATTTGGGTCCTCCAGAGCCAGCCAAAGAGAAGGAGAAGCAAGGTTTTTTCAGAGCAATAAAGAAGAAGAAGAAGAAATCTCAAGCGGTCAGTGTCCGCTCTTTGCATGGTGATGTGTTGCGTGTCTGTGTTGAGATTTTCACTTGTGCATTTTATATGTAGTGGCATTTCTGTGTATTTTGTGTGTCCATGCCCATACATGTTTGTGTGTGTGTGTGTGTGTGTGTGTGAACACTGGTGTCCTGTGTCCCACTGTCAGTCTTGTGCCTCTTGTATTTCCAGGTGGATGCTCCAGAAGCCAGAGGTCCTGTGATCAAGAAATCTCTTTTTCCTCTGTCTAACTCAAAGCCTAGCTTTAAACATAACTCCTCAGACAGAGTACTCCCTCTAGTGGCCACGCCCATGGTACAAATGCCCATTAATATATCCCCAATAATAATAACATCACTAACCCTGTGCCATTCACACTGCATGCTATTAACCCCATTAATTCGCATTTGATCAGTAATGATGACATCATGAGCTATTTATTCGTGCCTCACTCTGTGGTTCACTTGATCTATGAGGTCTTCGACTTTTGGAAGAAATCTGTATCCCTGATTCGAAAAACTTTTACATGGACATTCTGATGAAACCTGTTGTGTTTGAGTAGCAGTGAAACATCCTGATGATTAAAAGGTGAAAGAAGCATGTTTATAATGCATTTCTAAACAATGCATTCCTAACAGAATTCATTATAAGTAGTATTTATAACAGTTCTTACGTCTAAGTAAATGTTCAATTGATCAATAATTTTCTAATTTACTTCTAATGATTTCTAACATTTCATTTGCTCACAATTTCATCTACACAGCAGTTTATATACAGAGCAATTTAGAAATGTTGAAATTTATTAAACAGAACACTTACAGTACATGCAACTCCATAGGAATGGATTGTTACTATGGAAACAATAACGTAACATCAGAACGTGCAAATCATTAAACCTGCGTTCGCTGTTTTGTTTTTTTTTTCATTAAAAATAAAACTTCATGATATAAATACAACCTTCATAGAAAGAGTTGTCTTTAAGCAAGGTTTGTTTCGGTGACCTCATGGATCTGGTGTTTTACAAAGCACACTTGATGATGATGATGATGATGACGATGATGGTAGTGATGATGATCAGCAGGTACAGCATATAATGAGACGTTTCATCAAATCTAAATTTCGGACCAGTTTGATTCGTATAACTTTGTTGCCTAAACATTGAGCTTTATGGGAAATTGAGTTCCTTGGGAGAGAAGAAGGCTGCTTGTATCGAAAATTTTCTTCATAATGTCAGCATGAAGGTCTTTAACAACAGAGCAGAGTTGATGATGATCAGATATATTAAATATATATGTTAAAGTTCATACTATATAAACCATTTCAAATAGGATTTTTGTGTATATTTAGATCGTTTTAGATCGTTAACCATGATTTGTTTCTTAACCCCTTCAGCAGGTGTATAAACACCTTTCAGCAATATACACACCTGTGTGTGAGTGTTCCTGCTTTACTGAGAATGATTCAACCCCCAGCTGATCCTGTAGTCTTTCCACTGGTGGACAGCTAAAAGCAGGGATACAATCAGAATAGAATATTTCTCTTAATATTTCAAGTGATCTGATCAAGCTCCTTGACCTTCACTAGACCAGTTGATAAATAGCTCATCCTCTCTCCTGGTGGCATCTCAGCAGGCTTGGTGCAGGTCAGAATTTCAACATTTTAGTGATCATGACACTTATCATCACTTATCATCGCTTAGGTCCTGAACGAGGGACCGGATCAGGTGGTGGTACAGAAATCATCCCGGGGTTTTGGCCAGCAGAGCAGCACCAGACACCGGACACGCAGCAGAGACCGCGAGAGGAGTCGAGAGCGGGAACAGGAGCAGGAGAGAGACAGAGACGACTGGCCGGCCGAGAGGCTCACAGAATCCCACTCTCAGGTACTTCAGAGAGAGAGAGAGAGAGAGAAAGAGCTTCCCAGTTTTCTGAGGATTAGCAGCGTTATTACATCCATCTATTTACATATATCACTCAAGACATCCACCTATCTATAATCCCATCCATACATCCATATACTGTATGCATATTGTTACCATCTATCCATCCATTCATCCATCCCACTGTCTATCCATCCATTCACCCATCTATAAACCCATCCATCCATCCATCCATCCACCATCCATGTATATAGCTACCATCTATCCATCTATCTATTCATACTTTCACCCATACCATTCTCTATCCATCCATTGAACAGTCTGTCCTATTATCTTTCCATCCATCCATCCATCCATCCATCTTTCCATTAGTCAGTCCATACATATATCCATCTATTTATCAGTTGGTCCATTCATCCATCCATCCATCCATCTATCCCTCCATCCATTTTGGATAATTTGTTGATTCTGCTTTTCTCCTTTCTCTTAGAACCAGCCTCTCAGGTCTCTTCGTAAGCTTCTTCATCTCCCTGCCTCATCCTCCTCTAGCAAACCCAGTACACCAGACATGCGTTTCCCCCATGGCAACCCTGCCTCCAAAGGAGGAAGCTTCGTGGAATCGCGGAGCCATGTTGGAGGAGGAGCTGGAGGGCCGACTCAGCCCATGTCCCGCCAGGCCGCATATTCTCACGCCGGTCAGCTAGAGTCCACGTGGCACTCGGCGGCACTGGGAAGAGCCGAGGGAAACCCGTACCCAGAGCAGCTGGCGTCCAAAGCAGGCCAGAATGGGCACGGCTTTGTCCGATCGTCACGCTCACGCATGCCAAACCTCAATGACCTGAAAGAGACCGCACTTTAGACTGAGCCTGTTTCTCAAATACAGTGCCACCTGGAGGCCTGGAGGGCTAGAGAGAGCAAACACTGAAGGACTCTGCTCTTTTCATGAACAATAAGGGTAGGCCTAGACATGTCTTAATCTGTTTGTTTTTTTTTTATCTTCAATATTTAATAGAATTTGTAATATTATTTATGTACTTATTGTATTTTTTGTTATGGGAGAAATACGATTGAAATGAATATATGTATAAATATATATCTTGTTATAAGTATAAGATGTATAATAATAATTCTAGTTCTATTATTCTGCATATAATAATTCTTATATTTGGTTAAGAATGTCAAATGTTTGTGTATGGAATCTAAGTTTATAAAGAGGTTAAGAATATTGTTACAATGCACATCAAAACTTTCTGTTACATTTATTTCTAAACCCATTCAGTGGATTTGACCCAGGAGACGAGAGTCAGACGCTACCAGACGCTCGTCTGCGCCGAATCTGCTAATAAAATGCAGCAAGTGAAGCTTTTAAAAGCGCTGTAGGTCCGACAAATACCAAATTCATCATATATTGCTACCATCTGCTGGCCAAACCTATTCACTACACACAGTTGCAGACTAATAATAATAATAATAATAACAATAATAATAATACTAATAATTCTTAACAAAAAAGAAAGCATAATTGCTGCAGACATGCGGCATGTTCTCATGTGTAAAAGCCAGATGCCATTTGTATATTCTCAGGTTTAGTGTTATATAAACACTGTAAATATTATTTTATTGCAATATTTTAAGACCAACACAGGAACAAAATAGATTTTTAAATTTCAGTTTAGAGGTAAACACTTAATATATGAATGTGTGAGGGGAAAATAGAAATAAGACAACAGCTTACTGCAATATGGAAAAATAAAATGATTAACCAATCAACCGCCACATCGTCACAGAAGATTTTCTTGGGATGGGGTGCCAATATTTAACCCATTATAGATTTTGTTATTACTAGTAAGTGGATAGAGGGGAAAGCATGTGTTTCACGGGGTGGACAAATCATAAATATGTTTATACATTGGGCCTGTGTGCTGATTTGTTTGGACAGAACCCTAATTTTCGAGGTTACGTCATTTAACCCCAACACAGTTAACTAGATCAGGGCCTTAATACTTAATAAAGATGTCCAGAGGAAAAGGAAGGAGGATTCTGCAGACTGTAGTAATCCTGATCCTCGATCATGTAGCATATTGTCTTTATCGTCTTTTTCTACAAACTGGCATCAAGGTTCTAATATGTTGTATGTTTGCGCTGGAGTTCTGTGTCGCCGTTCACACCAGAGCTTTTTGTTTTAGCTGTAAATGTATTTGAACATCATAGCAATAGAGATTTATAGGAGGGTTTTTTTTACTCTACTGTTTTATTTGGCTCGGTTTCCTCATCACTGATTATCTGTGATACTGAGATCACACGTTAGCTGTGTAAGCTAATTTAACTGTCCAGATAAACTAGTTTATACTGATAACCGGGACACAGAATTGGTTTAGCAGGAGGTTGGATTTAGGAACCGGTAGCTAGTAGTATAAGAAATATATGAACCATGGATATGATGTGTTTGAATTAAATTTAAAGAAGGAGCAAGAAATTTACATGAAAGTCCAAACACAATTATTGGTGTATCAACAAAGGTACAAATTGATTTGTCCACCCCGGATTAATCTCCTTTAAAGGGGCAGTGTGTAACATACAGAACCTTCTGAAAGCAAAGCTCCGAGCTCTGTTGCACTGTTCAATAGGCTGTGGGCGGAGCTAATTTCAGGGCTGGAAAAATGCCAGCAGAAGCCTGATTGTAAAGAACATAACCACATCTAATAAACTGGCAAAACATCTGGAAAATCTTTTACACTTGACAATAATGTGCTACAAATGTTACAAACCGCCCCTTTAAACGAGACCTGGTTAGCTGATTTTGATAATAGCGTATTTTTGTGATTATGTTCGAAGAAGGTTCTAGCGTCTTCTAACATGACATTAACAACATTAACACCAGCATCGTATTACATCAAGTCAGGAGTTTCTTAATAAAAGGAGAAACCCCATGAAACGAACAACCTCCCACTGAACACCACCTTACACCGCTAAGAGTATATAGCCTTAAACTCCAAAAAAAAAAAATACACAAAATGAATAAAAGGAAAGTCTACGCAATGTCACTGAGCGACTGGTTTCCTTAAACGGTGCACTTTAAATAACTAGACCACATGTTTCTCAGACGAAAAAGCTTCTGTCTCTTCACGCGGTGTGGTGAGTATTTTCACACGCAGTGTACAGTAATAACCAAACGTGTAACTGGGTATAACAGCCTATCTTAGGAGTCTTTTGTATATCGTATTTGTGATATATGCAGTAAATATTTATATTATTCCAGGTACTGCAGCTTAACAGTGGAACTCTTGTCTCTGTTGGATGTGTGGAACCTGGGACGAAAAAGGGTTTGGGTTTGGTTTTTTTTTCAGTAGACACTGGACATTCGACATTAATACTAACGTGTGATTATTTGTTCGGTTATATTTAGCTCAGCAATTCCGAATGATCGAACTTAGAAAACAAACGTCGGGTCTCATAGAAAACATGGTAGCATAGATCGTTAATGTTTCATCTTCAGCAACGAGTATTCGTTTGTATTGGGTGAATGACGTTACTAGGGAGACGTTCGGTTCTCAAAACTGTTTTCTGTTTACACCTGTTATGGACAGTAATCTCTCAATAAACCTTGTGGACTCTATTTTGATTTCACACAAGAGGAAATTGTGTTTTTTTTCTCTCAGAATATATTCTCACCCTCTCTTTCTCTCTCCCTCTCTGTCTCTCTCTCTCTGTCTCTCTCTGTCTCGATCACCAGCATTGTCATTGTAAATAATGAATATTCAGTCTGTGTGACATTCATTATTATGTGCCATTTGAAGTGTGCATGCTAAATTTATACAGCACCCCATTTTAATGATCCTGTTGGGATGCACATTCAAACTAATGAAGCAAGTATCTGCAAATGAATTCTGATTTTTTTTTTTTTTTCACTTGCCTCTGGTGCAAATGACATCAATTTAGCTAGTAATGTAACATGCCGTGTATCCCGACAAAACCATTTAAGGTGTTAGCTCTATCTTAGTTTGGAGCAGGTAAAAAATAATGAAATTGTGCAATTTTCTTCTGATGATTCTTGTTGATCGACAGCTTAAGAGGTTTGATTCTACGTGTCTAAAAGGTATGCTAATATGTACACATTCAAAGTTTCTCATATTCAGAGTCGGGTTACGCGGATCTTTAAGTTCATTTTCTGGGTGTTGTAATCAGATTTGCATGATTAGATTTTGCATGTCTGTGTGCGCAAAAAGGTCCTGGTGTGAGTGTGTGTGGTTGTCTGGCTATATGTGTGGCCCTGTGATGGACTGGCGACCTGTCCAGGGTGTACCCCTGCCTTTCGCCCAGTGTGCACTGGGATAGGCTCCAGCAGATCCCCGTGACCCTAATTAGGAATAAAGTGGGTATAGAAAATGGATGGATGGATGCATGTCTGTGTATGATTTTTCTTGTGTAGAAGAGTCAGAGGTAAGGTAAACACACACACACACACACACATACAAACAAACAAAATCAGGGATAGAAAATATGGACTAAAGAATCTAATCTCATTTCAGATCAATAGAAGTCTTGGATATTGTTCATTATCAGATGAATCGCTGCAAATGTGGTTTAATTTAACAATATGGCTACCTTCAAATAGCACTTGATGCAGCACAGATCAAATCATTATCTCAGTGCAGACAGAAGGACCTCTGACTCCAGGCAGAAAACCAGCCCACGTAATGTTCCTGATTAGAAAATATGAGCTGGAATGAAGAGACAGAAGCAAGTCCAGGGGCTTAAGGAAAAGCACTCAGAGACCACATGCAGTAGAAAAGAGAGGAAATGGAAAAAAGACAGAATGTTATCTTAAATGTCTTGTCATGAACATCCCTTTCATGTGACATTAGGCTTGACTTGAGACCAGTCTTCAAACCTTCAAGCTTTACGATGATCCGTGCTTGGTATTGTTTTGTTTGGCGCCCTCTGCTGCCTGTGAGAAGAATTGCAATCACTAAGCAAACAACGAATAAGCCTTCTTTTCCCCATGCGTTGCGTTTCGTTTCGTTTCGTTTCGTTTCGTTTTGTTTTGTGAAATGGTTAGAGCTTAGCTTCAGCAACAGAAGGTGCTAATTTTCAGGCTGAAAAATGAAAAGAATCCTGAAACCTACAAACTTGATCTGAAATTACGATGACAAAATATCTAACAAAACACCTTGGATGCAGATTCTGCATTTATTTTATATTTATTTTATATTTAGAATCATATTTATTTTTAGGTCAGGTATGATAAGAATTCACCCAACCAGAGACACCTTCACATCTGTGAGACTTTATTATGAATTATTGAATTTATTATGAATGTCTTTTGTGCCTTTGACCGAAATCTGCTGCAACTGCTAGAAATGAAATGTTCACATTTAAGAGCATCTGCACTTCATGCTGCTCTGGTTAAAATCTGATGATTCCTCAGGAAGGAGTATTAAAATGTCTCAGTGGCCAGTTGGTGGCACTGTGATAATGAATCTCTATAGGCTTGTGCATCTGACAAAAGCAATGATATTATAAATATGAACATTAGGCCACATTGTATGATGTACATTAGAATTAATCCACACTTGTATTCATGTAGCAAAGTGTTAAATGATTGCTCTACATGGAATCTTGTATCATGGACATTTTGTCATCATGCTGACCAAATTTCCTTTGAATCTGATGAATCCTGTAGAATCAATGATTTTGATCAAATATATAAAGTCCAAAATAACCGACTTCCTGTTTGGCGCAGTTAATGGATCTGACTGAGAAATTGAGTCTTCAGAAAACACATGTAACTATGAAATTTATTTCACGTAAGTGAAACTTGACACTGATATTTCTGCAGACCAGAGCAAGGTAGGTGGTACAGCTCAAAATAAGTGGGTCTAACAGCAAATATGTGAGCACTAGAAAATGGACTAGCATGTGAGCGTGTGATGGCACGCGTTAGTAGTGGTCAGTTAGCACCCCTAACTCTAACATAACCCATATGTAACCCACTCTGAGCTAGCTAACTATATTGCCAAAAATTTTGGGACAATTCAAATCATTGAATTCAGGTGTAGTTTTTCAGGGGTTGGACTCAGCCCCTTAGTTCCAGTGAAAGGGACCCTTAATGCTTTAGCATAACAAGACATTTTGGACAATTTCATGCTCCCAACTTTGTGGGGACAGTTTGGGGACGTCTTCCTGTTCCAACATGACTGCACACCAGTGCAAAGGGTCCATAAAGACATGGATGAGTGAGTTTGGTGTGGAGGAACTTGACTGGCCTGCACAGAGTCCTGACCTCGACCTGATAGAACACCTTTGGGATGAATTAAAGTGGAAACTGCGAGCCAGGCCTTCTAGTTCAACATCAGTTTCTGACTTCAACCTGATAGAAACCCTTTGGGATGAATTAGAGCAGAGACTGTGAGCCATTCCAAAATTGTGACGTCTGCCTTTACATGCACATTAATGTAATATGGAGTTGGCCCCCCTCTTTGCAGTTATAACAGCTTCAAATCTTCTGGGAAGGCTTTCCACAAGGTTTAGGAGTGTGTTTATGGGTATATTTTGACAATTTTTCTAGAAGCTCATTTGTGAGGTCAGGCACTGATACTGGATGAGAAGGTCTGGCTCACAGTCTCCGCTCTAATTCATCCCAAAGATGTTCTATCGGGTTGAGGTCAGGACTCTGTGAAGTTCTTCCACACCAAACTCCCTCATCCATGTTTTTATGCCATTCCAAAACTGGGAAAGGCATTTGTGTACTTGTGCACAGTCATGTTGAAACAGGAAGAGGACATCCCCAAACTGTTGGGAGCGTGAAATTGTCCAAAATGTCTTGGTATGCTGAAGCATTAAGAGTTCCTTTCACTGGAACTAAGGGGCCGAGCCCAACCCCTGAAAAACAACACCTGAATTCAATGACGATTCAATGATTTAAACTTTTGGCAATATAGTGTATCAGTAATAGTGTATTTAAAAGATTTTAAACATCAGTCATGGTGGTTAGGTCTGTATTTTATATATATATATATATATTTTGTTGTTTTTGTCTAAAACATATTTCTCAATTGCAGACCTTGTTCGAAGTAAATCACACGGTCAGGTCATGTGACCAAATACGTCTCACACACACAAAAAAAACCCATAAAACCAAAACAAACTCTAATATAGCTAGCATTTCACTAAAATAAATCAACAACTATTTTCACAAAGGAGTAAATGGGTTAATATGTAGCGTCGTAACATATTAAGCTCCGCCCCCTATAATCAGTGCAGGCTGTATAAAGAGGATATGCTGCACCTGCATAAAGGGTTGAAAAGGTAAGCAGGTAACGGGGTTTTGTTGGACAGAACTTTTCAGCAGCAGTTTGGTGAAAGGTCTTCGGCAGCTTTTACGATGAAAACCCCGCACAATGGAGCAGCTCTGAAGAAGCAGAAGCGTGCGAGCAGAAAAGCCCGGAGACCCACCAAGGCGTACTGCAACTATATTTACAAGCTCAATAAGGTGTGTTGAATTAAAGACTATCTGAACATGAACACTTACTATAGATGATCTTGGTCTGCTTGAACATGCCTTTCTTGGTTCTGTATTCAGTAGTGTTTGTTACATTCGTGCATTAGTTCATTTCTTTTAATAAATAAGAGCATGATCTGGTGTTCGTCTTGCAGTCTTTGTTAACCATGCATTAATGCGTGACGTCACTTGTATATTTTAGTTATATTTAACTCTAAAGGTCCATGACGCATGTTGGTTCCTGAGATCACATGTTCACGCAGTTGTTTTCGGGTTCGTTTGGAAATAAGATTGTGTTGGTGAAAAATCTGATTAGTCAGAATTAGATTTTCTGTATCTGTAGCAGCTGTGACGTATTCCTGGCTAAAGTCAGATTTATTTTCCACACAGAAGCATGGGACACTACACAGAACCTTCTTATAATAAATTAGTTAAGCATGATCTTTAATTCCCATCATAATTAAGATGGAGAGGCTGGTTGATATAACTGCTCTAACCCGATGTTCCTGATGCTCCACATATTTAACTGTAACCGTGAATGGATAAAAAAGTGGTTCACTTAAACACTGCAGGCCGAGCTGTGGTGTTCGATCAACTTGCTATATGGTTCTGCTTAGTTTTTTCAAGAAATATCGATGTGACTTGACTTCAGTACAAACCACGAAGCCCATTACCTGATCAAGTTAAAAAGGAGCTATTAAAGGAAAAACCGTTGACATGGGGTGCAAGTTTTCCACCGTGGGATGTAGAGAGCTCTGCTCTTTAGCTTTAAGTTTTAACATGCAACAAGTTGATCTAAAAATGCACCCTTAATGTTTCATTTGGTGTGTTAATTTTCTCCCCTTGTCCTCCTGCAGGCGAGTCCGGCTGTTAAAGACACTGTTGCGGTACCCGGATGGCTGCGCGCAGAGCTGTGCACGCGCGTCGGTACGGAAGCCGCGCGCCTTGCCAAGTTCAACAGGCGCGGCACGATCACGCAGCGCGAGGTGTGCTCTGCTGTGCGCGCGCTGAGGAAGGGCACGCGGAAGACAACGGCGAACGCGCACTGACTCTTAATAGAACTTTTTCTTTTTAACCTGTGACGTCCCTTTTTGTGGTTTAAATAAAGGTGTTTTATGATGCTGACGTCCAACGTCCTTACGTCACTGTCTTGAAGGGAGTATAAATATGATCAGTATAAATCCTGAATGCTTAAAATATTTCCAAGGTGTCCACATCTTGCACCCAAACCGACCATACATCTTTAAAACTCTGCTTGTGGTTTATTCCTCTTCTAGCCTGCCACAACTAGCCAATCACTTAAAGTTTAAATGTATTAATCTTTTTTAAAAAAAAAAAAAAAAAAAAAAATCAAATGAGCTATAAATGCTCGTTTCTACAACGTTCCTTGGCTTAAAAGTGCTGACACTGACTACTCCTGCCATAATCTCGCAAAAAAAAAAACAAGCTTGACCATATGAACCATTGCAACTTGTTCTAAATAGCTCCTTAATCACTTCCGTCTGACCAATCAGAATAAAGAATTTAAGTAGAAATATGCTTTACTGAGATGTACGCACCTCATGCTTGAAGCACTATGGCCTGTGATCTTGAATAGTTTCCTATGAAGTGCATCCTTTAGTGGAAGTCTGAATTCCAACCTTATTTGCCTCGCTTCTCGAGCAGCAGGACCTTTTAATGTGCTGTAGGTTAATTTATGTAGACTCGGTTTCGTTTCCGGCCCTGTGGGAAAGAAACACCTGTAGGGCTCGTGAGCAGTGAGTTTCACCATTAAAACTAATGGAAAATAAGGATGAGCCACTAGATGGCGCGATGATGCTGATTTTTGTGTAACGCACATGACGTCTGCATAATTGGGTTGTAATTGATTCGTGATTTGTTTCTACTTTAGTAGTCGCATATCGTGGTTTGATTTCACATGAGCCATGGGGTTATACGGGTGGACCTGGTGTTGAGTGAGCACGTGACTTCTCTCTCTCTCTGTGTGTGTTTACAAAAACCTGCATCCCCTGGAGAATATCCCAATACTTTCGGTGACCTTTATGTGAAAAGTGATTTCTAATTTTCTTTATTCATAATTGATTTCTCCAGGCCCCGGTATGTAATACAGCCCTGGGGACATTATACCCAGACAATTATCCTTCAAGCAGCGTTTACAGGAAGAGGGGCGGAGACACAGGATTAGAACCGACGTGCAAGCCAACCAATCAGATGTATGATCCTCAAGGATGGGTGGGGATAACGGATTTTTCTAAACGAATGGCGTTCCTTTAAATGAATCCTGAAACCAATGAGAAATTGGAGGTCACCTGACAGTTCTGTGTATCTGTCAGAGATAGAAAACTGAGAAGGGAAACGAAGAGAAGGCGGATACATACACACTCACACACACACACGCACTCATTTACACATACACTCTCTTACACGCACAGAGGACTGATCAACACAACTCTGCCTCTGAACCAGGGCATGCTCGACACTGTTTTGGAGGAAATTTGTTTTCTTTAAGCGGAAGAAAAGGTATGTCGTGTCTCGGTGAATATTCGCGTGCGCTTTGGGGAATAAAACAAGGTGAAGGTGTGTGAGTGTTTGCAAACTGCTACAGTGTCGCTTGTCAAAAGTAACTGAGATAGAAAGAGAAACACTTTGTTTGAGATCTGATAGCTCAGGTTTGTTTCCAACTATTTACTGAAAGAATAATAATAATAGATACAGGATGCTACTTGGTCTTTATTTTGGTGTTTTAAATGTTAAGTGGGTTTCTTGTTACAATAACATCATGTACAGATATTCAATGCACTGTGAATTGCCTTTATTTGTTTGTTTGTTATTTCCTCTTACTTCTCAGATAATCCAGGACATGGGTTTAATCCCCTAACTGGATAAAAAACAATCTAATTACAAGAAGCTGCAACGTCAATGTTTATATATATATAGTGTGTATATATATATATATATATATATATATATATATATATATATATATATATATATATATATATATATATATATATTTACCACCCATAATATGGTTTAATGTGGTGTATATGTAGGCAATAATTACTACAGCTACTTCTATTGTTGTGTAGCTGTTTATACAAACACACAAACACACACAAAAACATCACTAAGTAACACACCATTAAATGATGTTCATAGGGGTGGAATAAACTAGAGTTTAAAAACTGGACAATATCACCAAAAAGTGCAGAAAATATATGGGAAAAAAATCCAAACAACAATCGAAACATCACTTGAAAATACACACAATATTGAGAAAAGTGTATGTCATATATTAATGTGTTATAACATTTCTATATAGTTATATTACACTGCCCAGCTTTTAATCAGAATTTCGCAGAATTAACACATACAGTTTAATGTTAAAAAATATATAAAAAACACCACACATGGAAGTGAAAAATGAAAGAAAACTAGCAGGCAATGATCACAAATTCTTTGTGCAATAGACATCCTTGTGAAAGCAGAAGAAAAAAAATAAAACAATCCCTAATCCAGTTATTTTCTCTTTTCAGTAAGATCTGGTATGCTGTCACTGTTTATCACGCTGTCATTATGTGACAAAAGCAAGGAAAAACGGCATTAAAACAACCGAAACTAATAAAACCTCTAACTAGTGTAGCAGTGTATAGCGCAGCTTAGCTCAAAATATGGCTTGTGTATGATAAAGTTACGAAACGTGTTCAGAGTGACAACACTGGCGAAGATGTGACATGTTTACGACAGAAGCCGATTACACAGCCAAAGGGTTTTTTGGGTGCAGTCGCATCTCCTGTGGTGAGAAACTGTGGCTGCTGTAATGTGATTTGGTTTAGGTTTACAAAATAGACACGAAAGACATGAAAAGTAAGAAATTTGATTGAGTAATATGGTACTCAATATGGGATATGGTAAGAGACAGTTCAGAGGTAATCAGTACTGTAACACCATATACTAAACATGAAATTGTTTGAAACACGGTAACAATCCTGCTTTTAAGTGTGAAGGACATTAACATCCTACCAAAAGAGAATAAATAGTAAAGATAGGAAAGTCAAGAGTATTAACCTGTTACTGAGAAGTGTTTGCTTTGGCTTGTATATTGAGTGCCAGGCAGTTTGACTTGTTGGTTATATCAATATTTATATAGTTGATTACCTGACCAGCAGAGCTTTGGTTTGGGTTTGTTCTAAGGTGTGTGTGTGTGTGTTTGTTTGTTTGTTTGTTTTTTACTATGTACCCAGTGAATTGTCTTTACCTCAGATTCTTTCAGTTATTTCATGACTTGAGCATACTTTAGTTAGCTGCAAGAAAAGGGAAGGAAGTTTGAGTGTTGAAACTACAAGTGAAAAAAGTGTCTGAGGAAGTGTGTTTGGTGTAAATCTGTTTCTTTTATGTCTACTATGAACTGTTCTCGCGATATGAGCCAAAAACTGCACTAAAGCACCACAATAAGGCCGATTAGGAGAACAACTACCTGTTGAGTAAAGCTGGAACGTAGAAGCGATCAGCGGGGTCCAAGCACCTTTCTTAAACAGCATCCCCCCACCCCCTGTGGCCAGTTCTTGCGAAGTTACCTAGATACATGTTTTTTGATTAACCTGATCTTCATTAGAAATCCATTTCCAGTGATGCTGAAAGAATGAACAAAATCTGTTTCATCAGTGTCAAGTTCTGGAACTAATTTAAATGAATTTATAATTAAAATTCAGACCTGTTAAGTTTAGCTTAAGAAGCCTTCACGTTATCCATTCACATTTCTTTGTGTTCTTTCCGTTCAGATGCAGTTCATGCTGCTCTTCAGCAGGCAAGGCAAGCTTCGCCTGCAGAAATGGTACATTCCACTTTCCGACAAGGAGAAGAAGAAGATCACACGTGAGCTGGTACAGACCGTCCTGGCACGAAAACCCAAGATGTGTAGCTTCCTGGAGTGGAGAGACCTCAAGATTGTTTACAAAAGGTCAGTGATCTGTCCAGTCATGATACGCTTCAGCAGGATATCTAGAACTCATGCTGGGACTGTTATATTTTACCATTGCTAATACTCAGTGCATATGCAGTGTGAGTCAGTGTCCTGTCAAGCGTATATGAATTGCAATGCAGAGACTTTATGAAACCCAAATTCAGTCTTAAATTCATAAATCTGGGCTAGTCATATGACTTTACATTACTTAGGGACGGTTTTGTACCCATTCTATTCTGTAGGCCCTTTAGAATTGTTCACCTGACTCCACCCACCTGCTCAACTCTGTAGAACTGTCCCTGACTCCTCTCACTCAACTCTCTAGAGCTGCCCAACTGACCACACCCCCTTTCTAGATCACAGCTTTATAGAACTGTCCATCTGACTCCTCCCACTCACCTTTCTGGAGCTGTCCAACTGACCACACCCCCTTCAGCTTTCTAGAACTGTCCACCTGTCTCGTCTCACTCACCTCTCTGGAGCTGCCTAACTGACCACACCCCCTTTCTAGACCACAACTTTCTTGAACTGTCCACCAGACTCCTCCCACTAACTCTGGAGCTGCCCAACTGACCACATTATTGCAATAGCTTACACAACTGCACTATTGCAAAAGTTTACACACCCTCGCTTTGAAATGATGAGAAAATATTATATTCTCTTTGATATTTTTTTTTTCTCTCTTTTCTAGAAAAGTCTTGGTAAATTTTGGTCTTATGAAAGATGGGTTTTTTTTACTCCCCCTTAACTATTAATTTTGAGCCTCTTTAAGCTTTTTCATGCATTAAATAAGACTTAAATATATGTTGACTGTTTTAAGTCATTAGACACTGTAATGAGGCACATTCAGATAAATAAATTAAAGCACGCCAGCGGAAATGCAAACGTTTGTGCTTGCTAATAAAGATGCATATACCCGGAGGTGCACTTGCTGTAATATTTAGGTTAGCTGTTTTAACAGACACCAATTTTGATGTGCAATAGATAAACTGTAAAATAGACTTTTACATTTTTGTACACAGCTGTATGTCTCTTCACTAATGCATCCATTTTGCATTGGCTCTGCATGGTTTGTTTGAAATGACTTGCCTTTTGCATCTGAGCATGCCTCAGGCAAACATGCTGTCGGTCCGAGGACGAGATTGACCCATGCCTTCAACTCCTACCTGGAAAAGGCCACACATGCCTCTCTGTGTAAATACGACCTCATCTGCTGCTCAGGGAGTTACTAAATGAACCAGCAGAGTTACTCATTGAGCTCTTCTGATCAAGCTCATGGGTCATGCGGTGGGAAAGATGGCTTTGCAAGTTTTCCCAGCTGTTTAATCACATTGCATAAACACACGCACACTGCATCGTCACACTGCACCTCTCCCTGTAAACCGCAGCCTCTTTTGTGACCGGGAATTCCTAATCCGTCCCCCCTTTCGGCTGCCTCATTAATATGCAGATAGGAATCCCAGGTTAAGAAAAGGATGAAATGAGTCGTTCATCTGATGGCATTGTGTCAGGAGAGCAAATTAGAATATTTAATGTAGCCCAGTTGCCATGGTAGCTGATGGGGTTGGTTGAGCGATGAACCACAATGACCTTAGAACAGACAGACAGACAGAAAGAGAGACAGAAAAGACTAGCAAGAGAATGACAGAAAAACACACAAACTACTAAATATGTGAACGGTACTCTGCCAAACAGTAACAGACTGTTACTTTGGAAGCCATCGTGAGTGAGAAAAGGTCACGTTCATTAACGTGAGTAAAGATGTGAGAACTGAAATGAATTTAATTGGGATTTTTTCTTTTACATGTACAATTAAAAGGTTAACCAAACAAAAAAGCAGACATTAGTATTCATGTATTGAGTCAGTACGTGGTAGAACCAACTGGAACCTGATATTTTCTTCCTGATAAAAATAAATCAGAGACAGATTCTCAAACACGTTGT
The DNA here is from genome assembly GCF_019097595.1 of Hemibagrus wyckioides. NCBI lineage: Eukaryota > Metazoa > Chordata > Actinopteri > Siluriformes > Bagridae > Hemibagrus > Hemibagrus wyckioides. Next base: position 10,592,576 of record NC_080724.1, read on the forward strand.
TGCCTTGGCCATTAAAACCCATTCAGGTTCTTGATGTTGAAACACTCCAGTGCTGCTTTGGCTATATGCTTAAGGTATGCTTAGAACTTTTACCCTAGTCTCAACCTTCTTTCGGATCGGACCAGGATTTCTATTCCTGTATTAACTAACCAGTTTCCTAGAAGTGTGAAAATTGGCCCCACAATGTGATGCTACCATATGTCACTGTGGAAATGAGGTTCTCAGGCTGATTCACAGAGCCACATAAAATTATTTGGCTGTCATAGACTTGTCTTATAGACACGATATAAATATACAGAAACGATCAAAATGCCAACGTTTGCTGATGTTGGCGTACGCATTTAGGACAGTGGTGGTTCGAGTGGTTAAAGCTCTGGGTTGTTGATTGGAGGATCAAGCTGCAGCACCACCAAGCTCCACCGTTGGGCAACTAAGCAAGGCCCTTAACCCTCTGTGCTCCAGGGGTGCTGTATCGTAGCTACCTGCTCTGGCCCCAACTTTCTCAGCTGGGATATTCCACTGAGCTGTAATGTATGTGTGGGGATAATAAAGGCTTCTTGCTCTCAGTTCTTTTTGTTTCACGGAGTAATCGACTTTGTATCCGCGCAAGTCTTCCTTACTAATTAATTGTGCTAGTGCACTTGAACAAAACGTAGACCAGAATTGCAAGTAGTATCGCATATTGAATTTGTTCTGTGTTTCTGTAAATACATCATCATTAGTTTCATGTCAGCGATTTGATTAACGGCTCCTTGGTGTATCCAGGCCCTGAGGTCGCGTGAAGGTGAAGGCCGTTCCGGATGTGCATTTAAATTCGTTGAAGGCTGATGGTGTTGTTAGTATGCGAGAACGCTCTGTGGATTAAGCTATTCTGCAGCACGTTTCCATTCCCTCTTTTGTTCTTCTCTCCTGAGCGTGTGCTGAAATGCTTATCTGTGGGACGAGAAGATCAGATAAATATTTCAAGGATTTTTTCTCTTCTTTTTTTTTTACTTGAGGGATTTAATCAGTACTGCAAGCATCAGAAACCTAATCGTTTTGAAGGTCACCTTAAAAATGAGAGTAAAACAGAGTCGCACACACACGCACACACACACATATCTGTGCCAATATAAAGTGAATTGGTGTTCTTGCTGACACAAAGAAACTACTAGTCTGGACGTAAAACAAATAACCACAAACCTAAAAGTGACAGTTTGGCCAAAAGCGCACAGTTTCTCTCTCTATCTAGAAGGTAATCAGTCAGCTAAGACGCTTTGGTGGACAATGTCTAATACTTTTGCCTTGGAGCAAGACAGGGAAACGTACAGCTACCAGATTAGCATTGTGCAAACAGCTTGTTTAAATCATCACGCACATCCTCTCCTCCAGCTGTTTCAAGGTGTTCACTGTTTCCAACACACTCAGTTGCGTGGGATCTGTTCCTCTGCTCTGTATTACAGTGTGGAAACGGTATCAAAAGGAGGATGTAGAGCTTAACAAGCCATTTGAGCCAAATAACTGTCTTCCTCAGGGCATAGTTTGGTGTCACTCCATGTGAACATCAAACTCAAAGTATGTTGCAAACGATCAGGATGTGTTAAATATGGAATTGCGTGCCATGTTATCTAACGGTCCTTTCACACCTATTACTCCATTTTCAGCATCAGAATCAGAGCTGAATCGATGCTTTTGGTTTGTTTCCTGTCAACATATCAAAAGGCTCGACAACCTTTGGTCGGAGAAATTGCTCTCACATCCCAAATGTAAGCCTCCTAGGATGTGAACTAGAAAAAAAGGTTGAGCGTCTGACATGCTTCATTTTTCCAAACTTGAGTTACTCCATAACTCGATTTAAGGTTATCCTCTTGATAGTGGATTCTGTATAATGTTTTTTTCTGACAGATGATTAGAGCAAAACCGGCAAGATGAAGACTGCAGATATTTCAGATTTCTTCTTTGCATTCAGGGACTTGGAGCTTGCGATGTATCCAGGGCAAGAGAGACATGTAATTCTGCCTTTAGAGGGTAGTGTGTGTGTGTGTGTGTGTGTGTGATACACAGACAATACCTTGACGGTTGCAAAAAGGTAACAAAACAGCATAAGCTCAGGAAAGGTATGAGAAGGAATTGTGAGAGGAGTGAAGAAGAAGGTGTAAAAAAAGCCATGATTCTAAAATAGAAAAGAAGACTGTCAAGATAAAGGAGAGAGAGAGAGAGAGAGAGAGAATATATAGCCAGCTGAAAAGAAGAGAAAGAAAAAAACCAGAGAATCCCCTTCAGATCAAGCTGTGTCCTCAGAGACTGCCTGCTCATCATTGTTCTCTTGTTAAAAGAGATTTCCTGTGCTGTGAAAATCCTCCATCACACACTGTAATGAGTCTTTTTCTGCTTTCCTGCTCCTTAACCAGACTTGCACTTGTCAGAACTGCTCATTCCTCACCTCCATGATGAGGCTCTGCTGATCCCATGATCTCTGACCTGCTCTGACTCTGTCCTCCATTGAGCTGATTGTTAAGCTGTGTCTGGGTAGCTGAGTAGTTAACGTTCTGCCCAGAGACCAGAGGATTAGGAGTCTCAGAACTGCCACTGTTGGAGTGTGGAGGTATTGAGTGTCTTATACAATATCTGAATGATTACGGGTTTTTTTCCCTTTTGAAGATCCATCCATTCCTCCATCTATCCATCCATTCTCTTCACCGCTTATCCTAATCCACAGAGACCATGGAGCTTATGCCAATCTATTCTAAGGCACCCTTTTGGAGATTTTGGATGTAAATTAATCAAGGAAATCGTAGGTATCTTACGTAAATCTTAGGTAACCTTGGTAAAGTCCTTTTCTGAGTCTCAAGGTTTCTTCCTCATTACTTCTCATGAAGCCACTGTTTCCTTGTTTCTGGCTTTCTCATTAGAAGTCTAAATCTACATCTGGATTTCTGTAAATTAAATAGAACTTTCAGGTTTGGTATCATCCAGACATTTGTAAAACCCTAAGCTGCTCAGCTCGTTGGTTTGATCGGTTTTGCCAAACGACAAGCATTAAAGGGCATCAGGTATGCGACTTCATCATCTGGTATGCCCTTTCATCATCACAAGGTAGGATAAATCCAGTATGGTTTGATGACTCTGTGATTGCTTCTGTTAATTATACGGTTACACAATGTAGGTGTGGTGCAAAACAAGTATGAGACACAGATGGGCTGCTGTATTGACATCAGAAATGTTGAAAGTGGTGAAGCTGTGTGGTTCTGGTCCAGTTTCGTCATGGTGAATCAGTCAGGGTGGCTATAGTGTGTGTGAGATAAATGAGAATGAGAGACTCTGCGTGGTTTGGATGCATCGTCTCGCAGGCTGTATCCTTTCCAGAGGCGACAGTTCTGTTTTATTCTGCATTTGATTAGCAAATGACAAGGTCGGCATCACAATCAGTGCCCAGCAGATGTGCACAGAGCTGCTGCTTCACCGTCTGGCTGTGTGACGCACTGCTGTACCACATCTCCATTTCTCTCCATGAAAATGAGGAGTATTGATGCCAAAGAAGCACTCTGAGCAATAGAGGACCGAAGTGTAGTTTTGTAGCCTGGTTTATTTATTACATGTTTTTTTTGGAAGAAATCTCACCATCAGATCACTCCCTTAGATTTAAATCCTTTAAAGCTTGACATTATCTCAGCTTCTCAAACCTCATCTCTTAAGCTGCTTCAATCAAAAACACTCTTACTCCATCTTCATGAGATGTCTTGCTTGCCTTTAGAAAGAGCCGGAAGATCAAAAATAATTAATGCAGTTGCAGAAACCCAGTATAGAAAGAGCTGGAAGATCTTGGCCTTCTTATAGATTCACAACCCAGTGGGAACATTGTGTAGATGACCAAGAGTTTGAAGCCTTTCAAATTTTAAGCAAGTAAATAAAACACTTTGGAGTGTGCTGTTATAGGAACATAATCAATAACATAATCTATTATTACCACCATGAAGTGAATCGTTTTTCTTACAATAGCACGTTATGAGATGTTTTATTCATCTGATATCACAGCAATTTGTTTACACTTACAGTTTATAGTAATTAACAGACAACTTGTATGTTCTATCCATTTATATTTACACTGCTGCATTACTACTTGTTATATTAATGCTGTAGTAGATATTAATGGTCATTTATTTACTGGCTACTTTCTTTTTTTTTCTCTTCTAATATAACCAAAAAAAGCAGCTGGTCTTGTTACAGAGAAACCGCAAAGTATAGCCATCTTCATCCTGAAGACTTTCATGTGGCAGAAAACCTCAAGCTCAAGAGGACAATAAGACAAGAGGTTAAAGACGACCAATAATTGGTAAAGCAGAGTATAAGTTAATCTGGATCTTTTAGTACAGAATCTTCTCTTCTAGTGACCGGAAGTTTAGTTAGTTAGTTAGTTAGTTAGTTGTGTAACCTGTAATTCCAGAGACACTCTGATCAACAAGATCGTTATTCTTTACCTGCTCAGCTTGATGCTTGTGTTGGATTCTAGCTCACGCCAATGCATCAACCAAATGACTAAGTATTGTCTTTCAGTATCATTTTCATAGAGGAATCACAGCAACCTTTGAGTCTGCTGACTTCCTAGTTTTTGGTTTTCCAGAGGCCACACAGAAAGTAGTGTTATGGTAACTGTAGCCTCAAATGTTTAATATTCCATAGGTGGATCCAAAGAAAGAAAAAAAAAACTGAATAAATAAAGGAATGAAACTGGGAATAAACATATTTGCAACCCAGTGAGTTATTTGTTACCCTAAATGTAGGTCAAACCTGATGCAAAATATTCTGAATATTTAATCCAGTAATTCTCGTTGTTAGATGATCAGATTATCGTTGAGATTAAAATCCAAAATTAGACATTTTGCACTGACAGTTTCAGTCTTATTTTATTCACAGATAATTGCATCTTTCTAGAAGCAAAAGATTGAAATAATCTTATACAGTACTTGTTCCTGTCTGACTGACGTGCTCAGTGTCATTACAGACAGTACAAAGTCTTTTTTTTGTCACTTAGTCATATTTCCTGGTATGCATCACATCACACCTCGTAAAGCTTATAAATAGAGTAAACTTCATTGCTGAGATAGTGTGTGCTATCTGCATGCTCAATATAGACCAACTTTTTCAGCAAAAAACTACATAGTAATGACCATATGACACGTTCATCTTTGTATTAAAGATATTCAGGGTTATCTATCTATCTATCTATCTATCTATCTATCTATCTATCTATCTATCTATCTATCTATCTATCTATTTCTTTATTTTTCTGAGAATCAGTAGGTTTGTCTTTCAGCTTTGCTAAATTGATTGATTTGTCTCTAGAGACCACGACCTCCTGCAGTACAGTTCACAGTGTGTGTGTATCTTTCTCTCTGGCTTCCTCACTCCTCTCACACCTCTCACACATCTCTCGCTCTTTTTTACTGCATTAAAATAATCGATTAATGCACTCCGACACATCCTGGACTTCGTTCAAGACAAACCTCGGCGTTAGAACTCATTTATTCTGATATCGACTCCTGGTGTCCCAGTCTGAGACTGAAGGTATACCATGCTGCTCAAGTCATCGATTGCTAAACAAACACATCCATTTCTGGTAATTTGCTCAGGTTTTGCTTGATGTCTGAAGTTGAACGCAGTTTCATATCTGGATTATTTAGTAACAACCAGGGACAGGATCTGCGAGGGAGAAGCCAGTCTCAGAGGGCAACGGCTTCCCAAAGCCAATTAAGCTTAGGTAAATATTAAAGGGGACATGTTTGGAAACTAGCCAGAAGCCAATACAAGTTCTTTTGCACTTTCTTTAGGGACACAGTATGGCAGTATCTCATTTTCTTTTAGCATTTTTTGAATGACCCTAATTGACCCTAAGGCTTGCAGCATTGTGAGTGCAACTGTTCACATACTTGCCTGTACAACTTTTGTTTGTTGTGTGCAAGACATCTCTGTCCACCAGGTTTCCACATCAGCTTCTAATGACTTTATGGGTCTCATGCCTGCTGTTCTGGGACACATATTTTTGTCTCTGTGCAATTCCTGAATCTTCAAGAAAAGTATGAACTCATGGTTGTTTTAAAACGTTTACTAATCTACAAGATCCAGAATAGTAGTGTAAAAGCCACAAGAGGGAAAAATAATTTTGCTAGTGTTTATATTGAAAAACTTACTACAGTGTAAAGTGACTAGATAGATAGATAGATAGATAGATAGATAGATAGATAGATAGATAGATAGATAGATACTTTATTCATCCCAAAGGGAAATTTACAGCTTTCAGCAGTATCCACAAACACAGGTAATAGATAAAATAGGAAGAAATATAACAAAAATACTAAATACCTGAATTTAAGGGTACAAAAATATAACAAAAAATACAAATAACAAATAACAGAATATAACACAATTTAAGAAAATATAGCAAAAAATACTAAATACAGAGATTTAAAGAATAAATACAGAGATGTAAGGAAAACAAGATAAGTAATGTGCAAAAAAAAACAAGAGTTTAAAGGTACAGACCTAGTGAGGTGATGTGCAAAAACTGCCTGTTTGAGTCCTGGAGTGTATTGTGTGTAGTGTGTAGTTTATTGTACAGTCCAGGACAGAGAGTAGGGTCAGCACTGACTTTTCCCATCCCAAGTGGAATTAAAGAGTCATGGTCAAAGGCATGGGGGAGGAACGACCCCCTCAGTTTGTCAGTGGAGCAGGGCAGTGACAGCAACCTGTCACTGAAGCTGCTCCTCTGTCTGGAGATGATGCTGTACAGTGGATGAAATGGATTGTCCATGATGGACAGGAGCCTGCTCAGCGCCCACCTCTATGCCACTGATGCCAGGCTGTCCAGTTCTGAGCCCACAATCGAGCCCGCCTTCCTCACCAGCTTGTCCAGACGGGAGGCATCCTTCTTCTTGATGCTGCCTCCCCAGCACACTGCCGCATAGAAGAGGGCACTCGCCACAACAGTCTGATAGAACATCTGCAGCAGCTTTTTGCAGATGTTAAAGGATGCCAGCCTTCTTAGGAAGTACAGCCGGCTCTGTCCTTTCCTGCACAGAGCGTCTGTGTTGGCAGTCCAGTCCATTTTATCATCCAGCTGTACTCCAAGGTAGTTGTAGGTCTTGACAAACTCCACAAAGTCACAGTTGATAATCACAGGCTCAGGTTGAGGCCTGGGCCTTTTGAAAGTCCACCACCATCTCCCTGATTTTTGTGGTGTTGAGATGCAGATGGTTAAAGTCACAAAATGCACCGAAGTCCCGCATCAGTTTTCTGTACTCCTCCTCCTGTCCCTTCCTGGTACAGCCAACAATAGCAGTGTCGTCCGCTAACTTTTGCACGTGGCAGAACTCTGAGTTATACTGAAAGTCCGACGTGTACAGGGTGAACAGGACCGGAGAGATGAGATTATAACATTTACATTTCTGACATTTGGCAGATGCTCTTATCCAGAGTGACGCACAAGAGTGCTTTGAAGTCTCTATCAATGAATACATTAACACTGGTTCAGTAGGTCACAGACTTAGGATACCATCAGCCTCAAACTGTGTTGGGTTTTTTATCTACATACAACATAGAACAATACATAAAACAAACAGGGAAAAATAAGTGCTAATTTAAGTTCTTCAGGAAGAGGTAGGTCTTCATCTGTCGTTTGAAGACAGTCAGTGACAGAAGTTTATTCCACTACCTCTGTGCCAGAACAGAGAAGAGTCTTGATGCATACCTACTTCTTGTACCCTGAGAGATGGTAGGACCAGTCGAGCAGTGCTAGTACATCGTAGACAGTGAGGTGCCGTGCGAGGACTAATAAGACTAACAAGTTGTGCAGCTGAATCTTGGATCAGTTGCAGTAGTCAATTCTTGAAATGACAAGAGACTGAACAAGCACCTATACAGCCTGGATGGATAGAAATGGCCTTCTGATGTTGTACAAAAGAAACCGAAATGAGCATGTGACCTTAATAACATGGGGGGGGAGGACAGTTGATTGTCCATGGTCACCCCAAGTTTGCGAGCAGTAGCCAAAGGGGAGATTATAACAAATGACACTGTTGGCATTGCTCTAAAGCCACTGTTTGTGTACCACAGAGTGTACTGTTGGTATTTCTCCAAATGACATTACTCATCACACTAAATGACACTGCTGGTGTTGCACCAAGTGGCACTGTTAGTATTTCCTCAAATGACATCATTCATATTACACTAAATGACACTGGTGACATTGCACCAACTGGCAATGCTAGGGTTACACCAAATAACACTGTTGGTGTTGCACCAAGTGGCACTGTTAGTATTTATCTGAATGACATTGTTCATATTACACCCAATGACGCAGTTGATCTTGCACCAAGTGACACTGTTGGCACTGCACCAAATGACACACCAAAAATACACAGGATGCATGCAAACATCCATACATAAACAATACAAATACAGACTAATGGAGTGGATTGATTTAGACGCCATCACTTATTTTGTGACTTTCCCCTGTTCCTACACGGCTGTTTAATGAAGTTCTCAATAATTTAGCTAACAGGTTGAATCGAGCATGCCACAGCAGGGAAAACATTGATGTGGTCCTCTAGGGCCAGCACTCTGCCATAGAAATCGTTTCCGCACTCTTTAGTGCCTCGCAGCATGTAAACAATTAATCACCAGCTGTCACCATTCCCCACAGCCAGGTAAAACAGCAGAAAAGAAAAAAGCGCCCACTGCAGCACGGTGTTCCCACATCCGGATTATGCACGAGTCCTTCATTAAGAGGGTGGGAGGCTGACAAGGCGGCCGCTCCGGCGTTCCTCTTCCACAGCGTTAAATAATTTCAAGCAGAGCAAATGCTCGCTCAGCAATTCTCCCGTCCTATATATCATCAGAGAAAGAGGCAAATCTGGGTGTGTGCTTTGCCTGGAACAAAGGAATTTGAGTGAGCGGGGGGAAAAAAAGCATTTTCTCTTTATCAGCCAAAAGCACAGAGAATTTGTGGCAGTTGCTATGCGCCAGCACGGACATTTCCATCCCGTTTGATGGAGCACTCAGAGAAAGTGGCCTGGTTTCCTGACACCATAACAATAACTGGTCATGTGGAAGAGCAAGAGTGTCTCTGAGAAGCATGTAAAATTGATTATGCTGCAATGCTTTTGCAAAAAAAAAAATCTTACACAACCTTCTTGTATCCGTTGCTCAGCCTTAAACAAGCGGAAAGAACAAAGCATCAATTTAGAGTAACTATAAATGGATAATAAATATAGTGTAATTCATGAATGAAGTAAAAAATCATAATCAGTGGTAAATCACTACAGCGTCAGAAGACCCAAACCCCTACATCCTGAGAGCACGCTTGTCGACTTTATTAACGTGTTTTTTGTATTTGTTTGCTTGTCACAGATACGCTAGTTTGTATTTCTGCTGTGCTATCGAGGACCAGGACAACGAGCTGATCACCCTGGAGATCATCCATCGTTACGTAGAGCTGCTGGATAAGTACTTTGGCAGTGTAGGTGTCTTGCCTGTCTTTCATATTAGATGCTCTGTGAAAATTCTGGGGAAATGTGTGTGGTGCAATGCATGGAAATCTAACTAAAATAGTAAGCCAGTGTTTCCCGGTTGGTGCAGGTGTGCGAGCTGGACATTATCTTCAACTTCGAGAAGGCGTACTTCATCCTAGACGAGTTCCTTTTGGGAGGAGAAGCTCAGGAGACATCCAAGAAGAACGTCCTCAAGGCTATTGAACAGGCTGACCTGCTGCAGGAGGTAAATCAGTGAATCAGTGCTGACCAGATATTATTTTAGTGCGAGTAGATCAGATCTAGAAGCCTCGCTGGGATTTTTGAGAAAACAGAGGGAAGGAAATCATGCTGGCTTCAGAGACTGACACTAACAATGAGCTTCAGGATTAACACATGCTGTGTGTGAGGGGAAAAGAGATAAGGCTCCTGTATACGTGACTATAATATATTAAGACATGGAGAGTGCAGGTATATTTGAAGATTAGTGTAGACCAATGTGCAACTTCCTGGATTATCTGTTTTTGATATTATTTGTTTTTTTTATTTGATATATCGCACAATGGCTCGGCTCCATGCATCTGTAGAAAAAATGTTGATTGCTTTCAGACATTTTTCTTCTCAACCACTAGATCATTAGATCTGTAATGCCATCAAAATAGAGTGGGTTTTAAAAACACACTCAGACAAATGTGAAACTAATTGTAACATTAAAACTATGTGCTAAAACTATCCACTGAATGATTGATTCAGTTTAATGAATCGATTTGTTTCAATGATTCAAATGTCCAGTTGTTGTCCACTGTTACCGGTTTCTGGGGGATGAGGATGAGCAAATATGTATGTGTATTTAGATTGTATTTTTTTAAATATTTGTATGCTATTATAGTTTATCAGTCTAGGTTTAACCCCGCCTTGGATTGGCTCAAATATGACAGAAAGAGTTTTGCCGAAGTGGTTAGAGTGAGTTAAGAAATGACATTATCACAAAATTGACAGGCATGTTTATTTATAGTTATTTGCATATGAATTTTTTGGGGTTTGCTTAAGACAAACATGGATGACAGGTGTGACAAAAATGAATAGAATGTTTTGTGACTCCACGATGAACGAAACCACGAAAAAAAGGAAGCTAATCCAAAAGACCAATAGTCTTCATCCAGGCTAAAAATGTTCATATGTTACTACGCTGTTGTTTTTGTTTTACTTTTTTTTTGTTATAGTTTAAAAGATTAAATTGATAGAATGTTAAAACATCCCAAACCAGTCACTCTAATGTTGCACAAAGTCTGCACAATCTTCGATTCAGATTGAGTGTCAATTTGATTCAGTTCAATAGATTCAGTTGAAAAATGACTCACGGAACATCAATTAAAAAAGAAACTTCACCTGATGCACTCATTTCAGCCAGCACTACACACACTGCAAAGGTATATAAGTGTGTAAGGCTGGAAGTACAAAAGTAATGGCATCTGTGCCGTGTAGCTATCTAATAATGTAGCAGCACTGTGTGTACACTGTGGTTTGCTTTCCCCAACAGCCTCTCCTTTCAGTCACACACGGTTTGTGATTTATACAACGTTCAGATGTTTACAACACCCTCCATTTTTTTACTCCCTCCCTCTCTTGTGCTTTTTATGGTGTTATTCCGTAGCTCTCTTTCTAGGTGTTATGCCTGGTATGAAGGTGATTCCTCAGTCGGGAGAGCTTTTTTTTTTTTACAGCCTGGAGGAGCTTTAATAACTACACACACACACACTCTCTCTCTCTCTCTCTCTCTTTCTCTCTCTCTCTCTGTTTTTCTCTGTTTGAATGTAGAGTTATGGCGCTCACACCAGCAGGTTTGGAGATTTACGAGCTTAGACATTGTGTACTCTTTGTTGTTTTGAACACACACACACACACACTTCTATCTGTGTCTCAAACTGCGTACTTATATACACAGCACCTCCCTGTCCAATATGTGTGAATAATGTAAACAAATATATTCCAGAAAATGGACAGATTGTATTTGCCAAACACGTGTGGAGAATTGGATCAGAAGAAAAAAAAAAAGACAAAACTGACAAAGCTACCAGTTTTATATAGAGCTATTTTTGTCTTGCTGCTTCTGTCTCCTTCTCAAAACTGTAACTGATATTCAGCTGAACATTTAAAATAAAAAATAAGCTTATTACAGGGAAAAAAATTTCTACACTGATGTAGTTTCATATACCAGGAATTAAAGCAAAAAACCGAGCCACAACCACTTTTTCCTGGGAAAGCTGTGGTGCAGCATTTGCATATTAAACCCTGATTGGCTCTTACATGTTATGATGTAATAATCACTTGTCACACGTTCACTCAGATTTCTGTTTGCTTCTAAAAAATAATGCAGCAGTGACTTTTCTTTTCCTTTCTTCAGACAAATTGGTTTCCTCAAAGAAAAAACAACATTGAGTAAAGTAATTTATTTATATTAATTAATATTAGTTCCTAAAAATCATCAGCTGCCGTATTAGAAGTATAAAGTAATTTGTCCTTTATTAACTAAATACTAGTTCACCTTAGTCCTAATTACTCTGTGCCCAAGGCCTATACAGTAATATAAAATAAAATACAATGTAGTATTAACTAAAATTAAATTTGTAAATATCAGAGCCCATGTAAATATTAAATTATTGATATTATATTAAATAATTGCAAGTGAACAACACAAATATTTTAAGGCACAAATTCATATTAGTTATAGGATTTATTTTTGGTAACGGGTCAAATAAACCTGGCTTATTCATGGGCATGTGTTTATTATTATATTATTATATTTTTTGTATTTATTTTTTATTTTGTTAACGCTCCTAATGGTGAATGAGCTCAACAGTTCACTATTAATTTCTAATGTCTAGAATTAATTAAAAAAACTGTTTACAAAATGTTACTATTTGAATTAAATAGAAATTATAATAATAATAGTAATAATAATTATTATTAAGCATCACGTTCAAGCGTCCGGCCAGTATGCGATTTGAGACACACCCATTTCCTTCCTTTCTGATAAAACACAAGCTTGTTCCTCTCTCAGTAAATTCTCCTTAAATTGCTCATTTTAAATTACTAAGTTAAACAAAACAAAAACACAAAGCCACTCCTTCAGGTTCAGAGCACTGCCTCGACCTCCGGGTCTTCACCAAGCAGCTCGGATAAACGGTAGCTTGGTGGAATAAATCGCAGTGCGAAGTAAATGGCACTTATTACTCTACAGGCTGCCCGCTGTGATGGCCTTTGATTAAGCGTGCACACCGATGACAGAAATAGATATTATTGTGGAGGCTGCATTCGCTTCTGCAGGAACAGCCCAGCATGCCGCAGCTGCTCTTTATCTCGGCGCAGTAATTACTGCTGACATTTTAGAGGCTGTTGCCAGCTATCTTTCCTTCTCTTTCATTTTTTTCTTCTCCATTTCTTGCCTATTGTCACTGGGCTTTGTTCAGCACAGAAGCACTTTGTACTTTTGATTCCACTTGACACGATTTCTTTCTCTCTTTCTGCTCCCTTTCACGACCTTCAATCTGTCTTCCGTTTCTCTTTTGTGATTTGCAGAATCTCGATTTTCAGATCCGCTTCTTGCCAGGTACAGTGGGATTGATTATTGATTAGGAAAACCCAATCAAACCCAGTGTAGTTCCCTCTACTGTAGACCAAAGCTTCCTGCCAGTAGATCGATCACTATCTAATATGAAGAATGAGGAGGTGGCCACATGCCAGGAGCAACACTGCACTTTAGTGAGGAATAGTAAGGAATCATCAACAGTAGATTTACTGTTTTCACCCTGAAGCGGATTATTGTCTGATAACAGCACGTTTTATTCCTCTTATACCACAGCAAGTTGCCAACAATTTAAATTTTTATTTGTTAAAGAACCCCTTCACCAGCCTTGCGTTATTTCTCCCTTTTAATGTTCATCAGGCATAATAATCAAATTTATGGAGAATCTTAAAACTTAACCTTGTCTATCTGAAAAACTGCCAATGACTGTTAAAAAGCTCTGATATTGGAGACTCCTTAAAAAGACATAGACGAAGCGTCAGATGTCACTACAGAAACTGTAAGGTGTTCAAAAGAGCACATTCATTTAAATTGGAATTATTGTCAGAGCTGCTAGAACTCTAATCAACACTGTCCAAACCAATCAGCATCCAGAATTCAACAGCGCTGTGGTATAAAGTGTGACATAAACATGTAACCTCCCTGGCTGGCAAATTTTTCAATCAATCAAATCACGAAATGATCAGTTAATTTGGCATTAATTCCAAGAGAGCAGGATGGGGTTTTATTCCAGACATTTCTCTGATTAGAATGTTACTGGCATGTGGCAACTCTTCTGAAAGTTAACGGAAGAGCGAATCCAGAAGAGGTGTGTGTGCCTTTTTCCTGGAGATCGGCCCTCCTTCAGAGCTTAGTACCAGGCCGATGTAACAAATCTAATTCATGTCCAAAATGAACCATTTTGAAGTGATCTCACTCCCTCCCTAATGTAGAAAGTCACCGTCATTTGGTACTCATGCGAACGTCATTAAAATGTTTTACAGATTTCGTCACACAGTCTCTGACGTGGTCCGAAAGTCTGAGATCAGAATTCGAATTCAAAAATATTTCTAGTAAATGTTCAGAACGTCGAATTTAATAATAGTGTGCCCTATTTATAGCTCCTTGTTTTTACACTCGCGCAAATTTGCGATATTGACCGTGTTAACTGCTTAGTACAAAACCCCAGAATTTCCTCTCGTCTAATCTCTTCTGTTTTAAAGCATGTGATCAGGCGATTTGATTTAAAACGGATCATCGGCTTTTACACAAACGTGTGAAGCCCGAGTGAGTGCCAGCTCGAGTGCATATACTAAGAAAAAAACTATTTTTTCTTATTACTTTTCGCTCAAGATGTCAATAGTATAACTGTAATGAAAATTGTATTTAACAGATGTATTTTAACTACAGTTCTCAGACATTTGGACCCCCAAAATCAGATTTCAGTTCATCTAATATACTGTAAGCTGTATTTTATTATGACAAATGGCCTACTTTCTTACTTACCATGTTGGTGTTTGATGTGTTACTTCCCTATTAGTTACATATTAGCTACTAACTGTACGTCATAATATTTATACTTTTTGTTAAACACTAATCCTGGTTCTCTGTGTACGGAAAGTCTTGTTTCACTGTTGAATTATTTCCCAAAGCCATAATCATAATCAAATTATTGCCTAATTCCTGATCTGGTAGGGAACTGGGTGGACGCCAGTCACAGCGAGGCCCAGCCACAGTAGGTTCAGCAGGTCACACAATTCTGATTTCAGGAATGCATAGTGACAGGAGCCCAAGGGAAAAGACCACAGGGAAACAAAGTCGTGTTGTGTGCAGCAGCCACACACTGAGCCATGACCCAAATGTGAGAGAAAGAGAATGCTAAAATGCTTCCAGCTATTTACAATGCTAATGCTAACATGTTGTTCTAATGACTAGGCTTGTGTTTTAATCGAAGAGGCAGGTTGTAGATGAGCATGGCTGGACACGTATCGCCCGAGGCCCATCAGAGCTCTGAAGCAGAGCGTTGGACACATGTAACACGTACACATTGTACACATTACTTTCAGTCTTGAACAAAACAAAACAGAATGGTAGTTTAAATATTTGGCTACCTTTTATCAAACACACACACACACACACACACATATACACTTCAAAACTATAAAATCTTCAACACACACACACAGCATATTACAATAATAACATTCTGTATTAACACACCAGGTTTTAAGCCAGTAATACCCTTACACATAAGCCATTCTTCTGTCCACTGAATACCTTAACCTATGTTGCTTAGCAACTCAAGCTTACAGTTAACAGGTTATTATTAAAAACACATTTAATTATTTTCTGAGCACTAGATTTTTATTGTTTAACCATATTATTTTATTATGGTTTATGTATTGTTTTTGTCATTGTTTATAAAAATAATAAACAATAAAATCAAAATCACTGCAGCTCACTGAATAACTCCTGTTTAAAATAATAGAGTATAGTGGTGGAGTATAAATAGAGTGATAAATAATAGAGTATAGTGGTGGAGTATAAATAGAGTGATAAATAATAGAGTATAGTGGTGGAGTATAAATAGAGTGATAAATAATAGAGTATAGTGGTGGAGTATAAATAGAGTGCTATAATAAAATATTTTAATAATGCAGTATATAAAAGTAAATGAACAGAACAGTGCAGCAGTGTAGTGTAACAGAGTAATATAGTAGAACAGAGTACAGTGGTATTTATCAGTTTTATTAGTGGAGTTTATTAGTATAGTATAGTATAGTGTAGAGTATAGTTTAGTAATACAGTATATTAAAGTAATAAAACGGAAGAGCAGGGTGTAGTATAGTACACTCATATTAGATATCATATTAGAACACAGCCAGTGTGCTTTTAACAAACGGGTCTGTGGTTAGTGACACACTGCTGGTTGAGCTTTTTATTTCTGCTCAAATGCACACAAGGAATTTGCCCCAACTCATTACTCCTCACACTGAGTGAGATCAGCCCTCTGACTGGGTGGGCTAAGTGAGATCAGCCCTCTGACTGGGTGGGTTTAATGAGATCAGACCTGTGATTCGATGGGTTTAGGGACCTCAGTCCTCTGAATGGGTGGGTTTAGTGAGATCAGACCTGTCATTCGGTGGGTTTAGTGACCTCAGTCCTCTGGTTGGGTGGGTTTTGTGAGCTCAGACCTGTGATTCGATGGGTTTAGGGACCTCAGTCCTCTGATTGGGTGGGTTTAGTGAGATCAGACCTGTCATTCGGTGGGTTTAGTGACCTCAGTCCTCTGGTTGGGTGGGTTTTGTGAGATCAGACCTGTGATTCGATGGGTTTAGGGACCTCAGTCCTCTGATTGGGTGGGTTTAGTGAGATCAGACCTGTCATTCGGTGGGTTTAGTGACCTCAGTCCTCTGGTTGGGTGGGTTTTGTGAGATCAGCCGTCTGATTTGGTGCTTTAAGTGTGATCAGAATTGTCATTGGGTGATTTTAGTGAAATCTGTCTTCTGATTGGGTGGGTTTAGTGAGATTAGCCCTCTAACTGGTTGGGTTAATGAGATCAGTCTTCTGATTGGGTGAGTTTAGTGACATCAGCCCTGCGTTTGGTGGGTTTAGTGAGATCAGCCCTCTGATTGGGTGGGTTTAGTGAGAATAGCCCTCTAATTGGTTGGGTTTAGTGAGATCAGCCCTGTGACTGTGTGGGTTTAGTCAGATCAACCCTCTGATTAGTCGAGTTTAGTGAGATCATTCCTCTGATTGGGTGGGTTTAGTGAGATCAGTCTTCTGATTGGGCGGGTTTAGTGAGATCATTCCTCTGATTGGGTGGGTTAATGAGATAAGACCTGTCATTGGCTGGATTTAGTGACATCAGTCCTCTGATTGGGTGGGTTTAGTCAGATCAACCCTCTGATTGGGTGCTTTAAGTGAGATCAGAATTGTCATTGAGTGGGTTTTGTGAGATCAGCCTTCTGATTGGCTGGATTTTGTGTTCATAGAGCCAGACTGACGACTGGGGTGGTTTGGCCAATGATGAGATCTTATAAAGAGTAGAAGTCCCAGCCTCTTCCTGATTCTTGGTAATTACCGGAGTTGCTTGATCTGATTGGTCCATTGGCATGACA
Organism: Hemibagrus wyckioides; assembly: GCF_019097595.1. Lineage (NCBI taxonomy): Eukaryota > Metazoa > Chordata > Actinopteri > Siluriformes > Bagridae > Hemibagrus > Hemibagrus wyckioides. Next base: position 10,609,765 of record NC_080724.1, read on the forward strand.
AGATCAGAGAGTGAACGCATGACACGCGTTGTTCTGACTGCAGAAGCTGCATCGCTGTGATAGGAAGAGAGTCTAGCTCTGATAGTGGAGTGGAAAGAGTAAAAGTATCATGTCTACATCACTGATGTGTGTTAAGAAAATAGTCAGCTGTAGGTGTAATGAAGCCTCTCTGAAGTTCAACAGATGATTTCTATCTTCCGTACGACTTCAGGGTCTGATCTCACGGCGGCTCGCGGCTCTGCGGTCAGACACGCTGCAGTGTTTGTGTTTGCCGGTTTGCTGTGCTGTTCTCTCAGCTCGTCCCTCATACCAAATGCTTGATGACTGAACTAACATGGCTGATAGATTACAGCATCTCTAACACAGCTGGAAAAAAACAGCGTGTTAAACGTCTATGAGATGCTTTCTTCACAGCACTTCAGCAGAATGACGTCCGTTTGTTTTCATGCCCCAAAGATCTGGAACAACCTTCGCATGAAACATTGGTCACGCATCGTCCAGCACTGATTAAAAACAAATCCACATATTTCCCACTTCAGCATTTAACTGGCTTTATTTTTGCTTTCTTTACTTTGCTTTTATATTTATTTCCTTTTATATTAATGATTTATTATTTTATTCTTACATTTATAATTAATTTGATAGTTATTTAGTCATTTTGAGTGATTTAATCTGGTGTCTCCTTCTCTCTGTTTTTCTTTTGTGATCTTTCTTTTTTGTTATTATTCTCCCCCCCACCTTTTTCACTCTTTCATTCTACTGTCTATCTTTTTCTTTATCCTCTCATTAATTTTCTTTCTCCTTCATGTTCACCTGTTTTCTTTCTCTTTCTTTCTTTCTTTCTTTCTTTCTTTCTTTCTTTCTTTCTTTCTTTCTTTCTTTCTTTCTTTCTTTCTTTCTTTCTGTCTCTCTCTAATACTCTCTCATCCTCTCTTGTTCATTTTCTTTCATTCCTTCTTGTTCTCTGTATCTCTCTATTTCTGTGCATTTCATCTGTTTGCTTTCTCTATTTCTTTCTCTCTCTCTCTCTTTTCTTTTCTGTCTGTCTTGTTTTCTTTCTATTTCTTTCTCACTCTCTCTATTTCTTTCTAAACTTCCTCTCTTTCCTATTTTCTCTCTCTATTATCTGTCTTTCTGTTTTCTTATTCTCATTCTTTTTCTCAGTTTTTCTTCTTTTTGATTTAGTTTCAGTTCTTTCCATTTTTGAAGTAAAAACACATTGAGCTTCATATTCAATGTCTGAAAAGTGCTGTAAACTAAAATTATTTCTCTTCTTCTTCTTCTTCTTCTTCTTCTTCTTCTTCTTCTTCTTCTTCTTCTTCTTATTATTATTATTATTATTATTATTATTATTATTATTATTATTAGGTTATTATTAGGTTACTGCTTTTAGAGATTGTCTCTGGTGTTTTCCTCTCTACTGTTACATGAGTTTATTGTTTGTCTCTGCTGGTCTTATTTGAGCTTAATGAGGCTTCAGATGGCCTTCAGCAAACCAGGCATTAACTCACTTATTTTCATCTTACAGCTGATTTACAATCTCAGCTATGTTCTCTCTCTCTCTCTCTCTCTCTCTCTCTCTCTCTCTCTGTGTTTGCCTGTCTCTCCCTTTGCTCATCTCTCCCTATACCTGTCTCTCTTTCCTTCCCTCTTTAGCACCCTTCCATCTCTCTCTCGCTCTCTCTCTCTCTCTCTCTCTCTCTCCCTTTGCTCATCTCACCTTGTGCCTCTCTCTGTCTCTCTCTGTGTTTGCCTGTCTCTCCTTTTGCTCATCTCTCCCTATACCTGTCTCTCTTTCCTTCCCTCTTTAGCACCCTTCCATCTCTCTCTCTCTCTCTCTCTCTTTCTGTTTACCTCTCTCTCTCTCTCTCTCTCTCTCCCTTTGCTCATCTCACCTTGTGCCTCTCTCTCTCTCTCTCTCTCTTTGCTCATCTCTCCCTATGCCTGTGTCTCTTTCCTTCTCTCTTTTGCACCCTTCCATCACTCTCTCTCTCTCTCTCTCTCTCTCTCTCTCCCTCTGTCTCTGAATTAAATTCAATTCAATTCAGATGAGCTTTATAAGCCTGACAGATTGTACATGTATTGCCAAAGCATTTAATGAAAAAGAGAGGGGAAAAAAGAGAAAAATCAATAAATGATAAGAACAAACAAACAGATAAGCAAGCAAACAAATAAGTCGCAAAACAAAAGCCTAGAATCTACAGCTCTCTCTCTCCTTCTTCTTCTGTGTGTGTGTGTGTTTGTCTGTGAGAGAGAGAGAGAGAGAGAGAGAGAGAGAGAGAGAGAGTGTTGTACATTTTGTTGCTAAACACCATGAGGATCCACTAACCAGATGGTACGATAGTTCAGCTCACTGAGACGTTCCCACACGGCTTAGCTCCTTATCAGCACCTGCGATGAAACCTGAAATGAAAATAGCTTTCCAGTGCAAAAGTTTGTACCCCCCATGGCGGGTTTGCCCCTGATCCTCTCCAGTCTCCAGACCTGACTTAAAGAAGCCACTCACCAGGTCTTAAACATCTTAACACACACAGGAACACCACTGAACCCCAACACACTGAATGTCCTGATTAAAAATTTGCTATAAAGTTAATATCATTTCTTTTTATTATTTAGGCTGTGTAACCGATTGTGTTTGATTGGTGTCTGGTGTTCCTTTCATTTAGCAGCTCTTTATAGTTACTTTCTCTGGCTATGAGTCATAGCATTGTTCTTCTTCTCACCCACATGATCTGGTCTGAGTTTACAGACAGACTGACAAAGAGACACAAAAGAAGCTCAACTGAAAGGCTTGTGATATACATGCTGTATTTTTTAGTCAAATAAAACATTTAGAAAGGAATTGTAATAGAAGTTGTGTTACATTAAATTGTTCTCTTTGGGAGTGACACGGTTCGACAGGATTAGGAAAGAGTACATCTGAGGGACAGCTCATGTTGGACGTTTGGGGGACGAAGATGACATGTTCAGAGGAGGGAGAGTGAGTATATCGGTAGGAGAATGGTGGACATGGAGCTGCCAGGCAGGAGACAAAGAGGAAGGCCAAAGAGGAGGCATGTGGATGTAATAAATAAGGATATGAAGCTAGTGGGTGTAAGTGTTGAGGATGCAGAAGATAGGACTAGAAGGAGAGAGAGATTCGCTGTGGTGACCCTTGAAGGGAAAAGCTGAAAGAAGAAGAAGACATTAAGTTGGATATTAAACACAATATCAAGACCTCGCTTATCTCGACGCCTGAGTTCTAGATATCGATAAGCTTCACTAGCGCTCGGTCAGCTTATCCCTCAAACCGTGGTACGTTTTATTTAGAGGTAGCAGGTGGGATATGAGGAGGTTTCACCCCAAAAATAAAGCACTTAAAGAAGCTCTCTATCTCTAAATAGTGGGAATTCTTCCTAGATTTAGGAATTGCGACTAGTGAGGATGTGCGACTGAGTGATTTATGTAGGTTTTATGTACAAACTCCACAGAAAAACTTTTTCTCATGTGGTTTCCTTCTCACAGGTTTCTCTAAATAGCTGTATAATGGTTGTAATTTTGAGTTTGTATCATGTGTGTACTGGATTGTAAACATGTATTGCAACAACTACTCAGAGATTTCAGTAAATCGATTTGAGCTAGCGTGTCGATTTTTCACACAGCTAACGTGTTACACTTTCAACCTTCAAATGAAACCAAACCTCTCCCTATACTCCTTCATTAAAAAGAACAACGCTTTCTTCTCTCCATTCCTTTGATATTGTAATTAAAATCACCTTCAGCCTGCAGGACTAAATCTGTTAGCAACCTGAATGCACTGAAGAGAAGATTCTAGGGAAACAATACACACACACAGGCCTCAGCAAGGAAAGCGTCAGTATATGGCCGTACTCGCAGCTTAATTAAAATCGGACCTCTGAGATGTTCCTGTGGGAATTAATCTGAAACGGTTTTAATTAGTCTTTGATGAGAAAGTGATACATGGAAAAGAGTGTGAGGAAAAAATGGAAGCAAATCTCATGCTCTGGTCAGAGTGTTACTGGAGATGAGTCATGAGAGAGAGTGTGTGTGTGTGTCTTTATGAGTGTAAGTGTCTCTAAGAACGTTTTCTCAACATTTGTTCACTTTGAAGACAAAACGTCAGGCTTGGATCGGCTCCGTTGTTTTTTTTTTTGTTGTTGTTGTTGTTGTTGAGAGGGAAACATTTTTATTTTTGAACTAAAATTGTTAAGTTAAATGTTTTTTTGTTTTTTTGTATTTATTTATTTATTTATTTATTATTTATAATTATTATTTTGTCAGTCAGGTTTGTTTGTGGTTTGCACTTTAGGGCTGCCGTAGACAGACAGACAGGCACACACACACACACACACACACACACACACGTGTAACAGTTTTTTCTGTTGAAAAATGTCCACCCTGTAGGAGTTAAGGGTCCTAACACTTCGTCCGAGGCTTCCGGTCTGTTCCAGAGTTAAGGAGCTCAGGTGAATATGGTACATGCTTGATGTTTAGCTGGAGATTCCTCCTCTAGAGTCCTTTGTACCCTCAGCAATCAGTGTGTGTGTGTGTATGTGTGTGTGTGTGTGAGAAGCCTTGCTCACAGCTCACCCCTCGCTGATACAACTGTCACCAAGTAGCAGTCACATTACTGAAGTCCTGATGCAGAATCCCCTTTCAGTGTGTGTGTGTGTGTGTGTGTGTGTGTGTGTTTTGTAGGGTTTTACCTCTTAAGGCACTTTAGCACCAGTAGTTGAGGTTTGAATTGTTGTTCAAACCTCTTCAGCCCACTCCAGATCTTTGTTCTGTCTCCTTCAGCATCTAAATATTTTCTCCTTAAACACTAGTGCTTCATTTGGAAATGTGTGTGTTTGTGAGAGAGAGAGAGAGAGAGTGTGTGTATGAGAGAGACAAAGAATGTGTTTATATTAATGTGTGTATATGAGGGAGAGAGAGAGAGAGAGTGTGTTTGTGTGCGTCAATTTGTGTGTGTGCGTGCGTGTGTGTGTGTGCCATCCAGAGTGTATTCCCGGCCCATCCCCAGTGCTCCTGTGACGGTGATAGTCTCCACTATCAGAGTAATAAACAGAGCAGGAATACACACACCAGGAAAGTGTGTTTGTGTGTAGTGCATGAAGAAGAGCGCTGTGTGTAACAGTGTTTGTGACAGAAGTGTGTGGAATTATTTTAGTGTCATTGTGTGTTTTTCTTCTCTGGAATGTGTGGAGCAGTGTTTCCTCAATCCCAGTCCTGGATTGTGTTTTTGGTTTGTTTTTTTTTTTTTCAGTCAGATCCTGACATTTGATCGTTACTGCATCATCTCAGTGTGTTAGAGCAAGGACCTGGATTGTGAAACACTGCTTTTTATATCTTGTTCTGGAGTTTTAATGTGTGTGTGTGTGTGTATTTGTTCTGCTTGCATGTTGTTTTCTTTTCTTCAGGTATGATGTGTTCATCTGTGGGCTTGCACTGTTTTGAGATGTTTGTGTGTGTGTTTGTGTTTTTTGCATTTCTCCTCCTCAGCCCAGACATGAATACTTTAACGTGCCTGTGTACTGATTGGCTGTTGGTGGCTGTCCGTCATGCATGCTGAGCCCCTCCCTCTTGCTGGTCCTCTACTTCTACCATCGTCCTATCAGAGCGCAGCATCACTGGGTCTCCGGTCTCATCGTCATCTTCTGTGTATGTGTGTGTGTGTGGGGTGTTTATGCCACGTTCACCATACCTCCATTGCCACATTCCTTTTCTCTGCTCTCTGTCTCACTCTCCTGTGTACCTTCCTCTACCTGTACCTGTGTGGAATCAGTGAGAGCTCCCCCTGGTGGTCTTTTTCCCCTCTGCAGCACTACCTGTATTTATCCAGCCTGCAAGTCTGTTACTGTATGATTGGATTATAAAGTGGTTTTTTTTTTCTAAACATTAATTTGGTAAATGGGTTTGTTTATATGACACATAGCTGTGTTTGATGTGATGTTTTTTATTTTATTATTTTTTTTATGGATTTGATGTCAGCTGTGTTTTTATGTCTGACTGCGACAAACATGTAAAATAGGCCAGATAGAGAGGAATCCAATCTGGCAACCCATTCCATCCATCCATCCATCCATCCATCCATCCATCCATCTATAACTGCTAGAAATGCAGACCTGCGTACAGATCAGGTCTCTCTCTCTCTTTGTCTGCCTCTCTGTCTCTATATCTCTCTTTGTCTTTCTCTCTATCTGTCTCTCTCTCTCTTTCTGTCTCTCTCTCGGTTGTTCTCTCTGTCTTTCTCTCTCTCTCTCTCTCTCTATCTGTCTTTCCCTCTCTGTCTTTCCCTCTCTGTCTTTCTCTCTGTCTCTCTATCTCTCTGTCTTTCTTTCTCTCTCTCTCTCTCTCTCTCTCTCTCTCTCTCTCTCTCTCTCACACACTCACACACACACACACACACACAGTTATAGTAGCCATTTTAAAGTAATTATTATAGTTAATTAAGCCCTTTGGCTCGTACTCAGTATTTACTGACACCTGAGTCATCAAACTTATTTCCATCATTAGAAGGCTAGACTAGAAAGAGTAGAAAGCTTTATCTTTCAGTACACACATATAACCTACACCTCGCACTGGAGAAAGACTGGAACATGTCCCGTACAGTGTTGTATCGTTAGCAGTGATTAAATAATGCGTACGGTTTGACTAAGTGTTAAGTGTGTAAGACTGTAGATTACTGACTCACAGTGCAGCCTATGTTAGGAAATGATTTACATGATAGTATGTAATCAGCACTGATTTTTATATGTAGTTGTATCAGTAATGTTCAAATCTGTTCTGTTAAGAAAGACGAATAAAATGATTTGAAATGAATAGTCGAAGGACATTTTCTACCACAGCAACGATGAATCCTCAAATCTGATTGGTCATTAAGGTGTTGATTCAAAATTTCAAAACAAGTGACTGACAAAGAATAAAATGTGATTGTTTCTTTAACATCCATGGAAGGAGTCTCCAGTGTGAGCACTGTCAGAGACACAACAAGTTTTTTTTTCCTTTTTTATAATAATTAAATTATTTTATCAGGCCTCCTTGTGGTCCAGCGGCAGGATCCCGTGCTCTCATTGCCGCAGCCCGGGTTCGATTCCCGGGCAGAGTGCCAACCCAGGCGCAGAAGAGTTAACTCTCAGTGCCAGTTCCAAGCCCTGATAAAAATGGGAGGGTGGCGACAGGAAGGGCATCTGGCGTAAAAACCTGTAACAAATCATGCAGATAAAATTATCCACTACAAAACAGCAGACCCTGCCATTGTGCGGGGCAAACCCTAGGATAAAAAACTACATTACAGTGTCTAGAGAGAGAACGATATAAGTAATAACAGTGACTGGATGTGTTAGAAGCAGGAAAAATGGGCAAGTGTAAGGATTTGAGCGAGTTTGATGAAGGGCCAAATTGTGATGGCTAGACGACTGGATCAGAGCATCTCCAAAACTGCAGCTCTTGTGGGATGTTCCCGGTCTGCAGTGGTCAGTATCTATCAAAAGTGGTCCAAGGAAGGAACAGCGGTGAACTGGTGACAGGGTCATGGGCGGCCAAGGCACACTGATGCACATGGGGAGTGAAGGCTGGCCCGTGTGATCCGATCCAACAGTTTGAGCAGCTACTGTTGCTCAAATTGCTGAAGAAGTTAATGCTGGTTCTGATAGAAAGGTGTCAGGATACACAGTGCATGACGGGTCAGGGCTGTTTTGGCAGCAAAAGGGGCACCAACACAATATTAGTCAGGTGGTCATAAGGTGGTTATGCCAGTGGTCAGTGTAAATCACACACAAATTTTGAAAATCAAACATAATTGGTTGCAACAATCACAAAAAAACTAAATAAGGAACCAAACCAGCCATCTTCTCAGCTGGCTCCCAATGGTGACAACTGAAAGTGTGGCACTTATTCAACACTCATTTCAATATCATTAGGGATGTGATCCAGGATAACTGACCCAGCTCATCATTCCTGTTTAAATCGAGCTCCAGCACACGCCTCTGGAGTGAGGAATCAGTCTCAGGAGTGGGCTTTATGGCTGTTGGTCATCTTGTTAAGCTTCAGACAAACTGATCCTGATTCGCTTGCAGTATTTTTTCTCAGTCATCATAACCGAATGCAGAGTAAAAAGAGCGCATGCTTCTTCTTTTTTTACACAGTTTACTTTAGGAGGAAATGATTTTTCTTGTAGCTTGGAGGGAGGTTGGTTTTTTTTTAGGTTCTATAGTTTTATCACTATAACTGCTGCTGACTAAACAAGATCCAGAACAGCACTTAAAGAAAAAAAAAAAGAAAAATCACTGTGTGTCATGATTTCTCTAAATGCAGGCTTTTTTACTGATTAAAAATTCTTTATTAATTCTTAATTCTTTTATTATTTAAAAATGATCACGTTGTAAAGTCTCTTACAAAATTCCTGAATTCCTTGGATAAAATGTAGACATCGTTTTTTTCTTTTTCTCGGCCTTTTTGGTGAGAAACCAAAATGATCTAAATCGAATCAGAACCAAAATTTGAATCAGAAAAAATTTGATTCACAAACAAAATCTGAATTATGAGATTCTACTCTCTTAACCATCGCTAGTTATGTAACTTGCGTAACTTCCACAGACTCTTAACAACATTTGTCCCATTTTATTCAGAGGCCACTGACACTGAATCATCGGATCAGTGACTGAATAGAGGAATGATTTGATTTTCCTAATGCTTAATATCTGCTCTGTCTTATTATTTGCAAGTGTATTTGTCCATACCGGGCTGCTCTGACCTGATCTGTCGCTGGAGTGAGCATGTATTTCTTATACAAAGATATTATCTTTATAAACGCTGTTTCTATCTCCATGATGATGGACATGAATCTGTTCCTTCATAAACACGTTTTACACGCCTGGACTTTGTGGAAACCTATTAGGCTAGTTTTGTTATAATCTGGCAACCCTGAAATGGTAACTGTCTTGTCCTATGCTGAAAATGTTAATAGAGTGAGCATGGGGCAGCGTGATTCCAGCCCCAGTGGGCTTCTGTTAATGCTGGTTGAGTCTAAGAAGGTTAAAATTTATTTAAGAAGGAACATCATGCATCTTTATCAAATTTAGAAGAAAATCTCCGTCTTCTTAAAAGTTCAGATCTGACCAGGTGAATATCCTCTGGTGAAATCTTGTTGAATGTTTTGTTGTTGTTGTAGATTAGAAATCCTGTAGGTCCCTGTCCTGCCTGAAGCTCTGGAGCGGCTTTTTTTAATGCGCTTTGCTGATGCAGCAAGGAGCTGCAGAGCTCAGCGGGTCATGAATGATTCAGCACTTTAAGCGATGGATGCACATGTTCAGTGCCAAGCGTAAAAACCTCATCTGAGCGAGAGCGAGAGGCCGCGAGGAGGGAATCGATCCGTAGAAATGGGTTGAGTGCAACGGCGCTGATTACAGCGAGTGAAGATTCATACAATCACGAGTCGCTTCGAGTTTACAATTAAGAGTTTTGTCATTTAGGAAAAATCGAATTGATCAAGTTTATCCATATAATTATTTCCATGTGACACATTCTAAAAAAAATAAGTAAGACTAGCAGGTTAATGTTTGAAAAATGATTAGTAAATAAAAGTGTTAGGAATAAGAGACTAAAAGCTAAAAGAGTAGAATCTCATAATTCCCTGTGGGGCTAATCCAAACAGGAAGTAAATAAATAAACAAGCTAGTGAGATCTGTTGCAAGACAATATTGCAAATCAAAGTTTTTCTAAAGTATGTTTGTTCTAAAGTGTGTGTGTGTGTGTGTGTGTGGGCACTGTGATGGATTGGCATCCCATCCAGGGTGTAAGTGCTTCCTGAAGGTGAATGAACTGAATCAGAATGACTGATTCCGATTCCGATTTTGATTTTGATTTTGAATCGGATTCAGCTCCTTTTTTTCTGATTCTAATTCAGATTTCTCTCATTTTGATTCTGATTCAAATTTTGATTTTGATTCTGGATCAGATTTTCTGTTCTGATTCTAATTTTGATTTGGATCCTGATTCAAAAACGTTCTGAACCTGAATCAGATTGAGATCCGGGTTGTTGTTTTTTCCTTTCCTGGTCATGATGCCTGCTCTGATTCACATTTTGATCCTTAATTTTCTGATTCTGATTCATTCTTATTTGATTCTGATTCATTCCCCCCTCCTCGATTCTGATTCTAATTTTGATTTCATTTTGATTCACATTTGGATGTGGAATTCCTTGCCAGCGTGACGAATAGATTCCCGACTCGAGACTCCGGCGGATTAGCTCGGTTTGCCTTCAGGCTTTTAGACAGAGACGTCTCTTCTCACGGGTCGCTTCTCTCTTTACTTTGTGCTTGACGCAATGTGTAGGACGCCAAAGTAAGTGTGATTTGTGTTCCGTGTCTCACCAGCCCACGTGTGTGTCTTCTTATTACTCATCCACGTGTGTGTGTGTGTGTGTGTGTGTGTGTGTACACTCTTCGAAAAACGGGTACTGAACTAGAGCGTTTCTTGTCGCTATGGTGATACAGGTGCTACCTGTCCAGAGTTAAATTACAGCCTGACTCGGTGTGTCTGAAATCTTTGTTCGGATGCACGAGGAAAGGTGCGGTGTGGTACCCCTTTTTTCAGAGAGTGTAGTCATTTCACGTCTCCTTCTCTCCGTCACTCTTTAATTCTTTCCTCTCGGAGTTAGAGTCGGCGACTCTGAGTCATGTCGCATGCCCACACGCTGTTTATTTTTGGATCATTCAAAGAAAATTCTAAACATTCTGTTTGATCACATCTTTTGTTACACACTTGTCAAAATCGTTCCAACATCTTGTGTGTGTGTGTGTGTGTGTGTCCTCACGTCTCATTCACTCCCCCTCCCCCTACTTGTTCCTGAAATTTAGCAATCTCAGGTAAGTGAACTAAATCTCTGATGGCACAAGTGGCTGTGTTCCAATCCTCACTTGCAAGGGGTGAAAGTGGAAGGATAAATCTAGAGACAGAATCTTCAAAAAAGATGAATTTTATAAGCTACACATGCCGAAATACAGGAGTTTAGTCACAGCCTCGTCACATGACACGTCTCCTTTCCTGTCTTACTGATTTTATGTTTTTCATGCAATAACATTTTCAGAGTTGCTCTGCATAATAAAAGAGACATCTCCTTACTTCCATTCTCTTCTATCCAATTATCGTCTTACGGTGTGACAGATCAGGTCAGAGCAGCCCGGTATGGACAAATACACTTGCAAATAATAAGACAGAGCAGATATTAAGCATTAGGAAAATCAAATCATTCCTCTATTCAGTCACTGATCCGATGATTCAGTGTCAGTGGCCTCTGAATAAAATGGGACAAATGTTGTTAAGAGTCTGTGGAAGTTACGCAAGTTACATAACTAGCGATGGTTAAGAGAGTAGAATCTCATAATTCAGATTTTGTTTGTGAATCAAATTTTTTCTGATTCAAATTTTGGTTCTGATTCGATTTAGATCATTTTTTTTCTGATTCATTCTTATTTGATTCTGATTCATTTTCCCCTTGATTCTGATTCAGATTTCTTGAAAGTTTCCTGGCATGAATTTGCAAATTATGATTTGATTTTTTAATAACAGCATTATTTATTATCTGTAAATTATCATACTAGCCTTGATTCCTTTCACTTGCTGCCTTTTAGCTCAGATCGGATTCAGCCATCCGAGTCGTCCGATCCGTAGACCTGTAGGGAATTTTCACCTACAAGGGAAATAACTGCAGCTATGCAGCATGTGAAGGTGATATGAGATGCACCCTTCGTTAGAGTTTTGGAACACAGCCATGGCATGCAGAGAGTGTGTGTGTGAGTGTGTGAGTGAAACACTGATAAACGCTGCTGCTGTTTGTTTCACCCTCTTCAGGAAGCAGAAACCCCTCGCAGCGTTCTGGAGGAGATCGGACTCACCTAAACGGCCGAGAAGGACTCACCCTTTTTCCCACGTACACACACACACACACTGTTTGTATGTTTAAAGATGTAGCACACACACACACATATACACACCTTAATGGATGTCAACAATTCGTCCATCATTCTTTCTTTTTTCTCTACTGTATCTGTGTGCTTTAAAGGACACACACAATGTAGCAGTGTACAGCTTCATCAGGACACAAGACCGTTCCTCACCTGAACTCAGCCTTAAGATCAGCTCAAGTTTACACTCTGCATTCAACCACTTCTTCTCTCACAGCCTGTTTACTTCTGCACGTTATCACAAAAGGGTATAATGGGACATGCTGAAGCCGTCTCACCTTTAAAAAGTATTTTAGTGCTTTTCCCCCCCTCATAATATTATATTATGGCATGAAACCAGGAAGTGAAATTCAAAACAAAGCTATGGGTAAGATTTGACAGAATCACACAAAGGGAATCATGAGTGTTGAAAGTGGAATTGCGTGTTAAATTATTCTGATAACATACCTTCACATTTATTTATTTATTTATTCATTCATTCATTCATTCATTCATTCAGAGGTTTTGTTAAAAAACGTTTATTTTCGAGTTGTCCGTCTTGTATTGATGGATTTTAGGGCTGTACCTGCGACCATTTAAACACACTTACAATATGCTTCAGCTAATTTTGGAGTAAGTTTATATTTTTTTTCTTTCAGAACTTTCTGGCAACAGAATTATTGCTACTCCTTGTGTCTCTATAATGCCAAGGTGAACAAACGAACTGAAAAAGAAAAAAGATTCTGATGCAATGGGAACACTTCACAATCACATGCCCTCATCTCTGTGGAAGTGGTCCTTGTCAATATATGTTTGTTTTTTTTGTTTTGTTTTTTAAATTAAAGCAAGGATATTAATCTTAATAAATAAATAAATACTGGTATAGATTTGTTCCACTTTGACATTATACCCTGTACGGATTAGCGGCACAAACTCTCCGTTAAATACATCATGGTTCTGTGCTACTAATTAAACGGAGGGCAACTAAAATACTTTTTCGAGGCATGGTGTCATCATATGACAAGAATGAAAAGTCTGCAAAAAAAACAGAAAAGTAAGGTCCTGGAAAGAACAAAACAGGAAAGTTAATTTAACATTTAACACTCTATTAACAATTTCTAGAAAGTACATCATTAAAAACCAGGAAAAACGAGAGGGAAAAGGGGGATTCATTCACAAAACCAAAGAGTTTCTCATTTATGTTTTTATTATCAGTTTAAATGAAGTGTAATGCCGCAGTGTTTTCGTTCACCCCATCATGTTAAGCTAGAGCAGAAAGCACAAGAGACACATCAACCTCACAGCACTGAACATTCCCAATATCACCAGTATAACCAACATCAGCCACCACGATCCACTGTGTGAAACCACTACTGGACAGCTGACACTTAACTGCTGTAACTCTTCAGTTTTAAAGGAGCAAATTGTCATTTTGGAGTTTGCAAAGTGAATTACAATATGAGTCTCTCTCTATTTACACTCAATTACACTCCATACTCAAGTTCCTTTTCCCAGTACACAGGTGTTATCGACTTATGGGACATTTTCAATCAGTGGTAACAAACTAATGATGTTCTTGGTCTCAGTCTGATGTAAAATGAACCAGGACTCTGTTGGCTTTGATTGTGTTTTAGACGTGTGTTTTTCCCTCTGTTGGATAACCGTACACAGACTTTTAGTGGCTGAAGATACATTCGGGCTGCATTTTAGATGAACCAGCACTCTCAGAGAGCAGAAATGAGTTTGATATTTACTTTGAAGAAACATTTGTGTGGAAAAAAATGAACCGTTTTTGGTTTTATGGAACTTATGTATGAACATATTGCACCTAGTAGGCTAGGGGAAAACAGAAATACTTATGAAAAAACACAAAACAAAAAAATTAAAGCTCTGAGTATCTACTTTCATATGAGCTTCATATTAACCACCACTGTGGACTGAGACATATTATATTATGACCTCTGGGGAAAAAAGAGTTAATCTCTTTATGTCAGAATTTATTTGTTAAACAAAAAACAAAGACCTGAAGCACTCTGTGCTGTGGCTGATTAGAGCTATATATAATGGAGGTGAAAGATGCTAATAAAGAAATAAACATGGCGCCCGAGGCATATCATGGATCTGTACCATTATGTGTATAATATTATTACACTTCTAGAAACGCTTTTCAAAATGACAAACTGCACCTTTAAAAGACTTTCAGACCTTTATAACCAGTGCTCACTTTGCTTTCTGTCATATTTATATAGAAATATATATTACAGTATACGTATATAATGCTCATATCCATCACTTATATCCAGTAAAACTGTGATGCTGTGACTTTTGCTGTCTCTGTACGGCCCGCAGGATTCCTCCTTCCCTCCTCTTAACCTGTTACACGTCGTGATTCAAACTCAGTCCATCCTGCTGTGTTTGTGGCTCAACATGGAATAAATTTGTTTACACATATTTAAAAGTACTTTGGGTGAGTGTCTGCTTTAATATCACACTTTTCTCTCTTCTTCTCTCGTTTGTTTACTCCTCAATAGATTATTTATCTACAATAAAACCTGGGAGTGAGATTCAGATGCTTGAAAAATGAGGCAAAAAAGAGAAACTTGGAAACTAATAATTTCCCTAAAGTGTTTTATTCCTCTTTTACCACAGCACATTGTCAAAAAAAAAAGACTTCTTTTAAGTTAACGAACAATAAATTGCTCTTTTTATCCATTTTGTTAGTTCACTTCACACTTAAGCTGCACTTGTGCCTGGCTCACTGGATTTGAGCCAAGGTTAAAAATGCTGTTGTGTTCAGATTGCTGAAGCTTTTACGAGCCTGTCCTCTAGTGGAGCATAAACTGTGAGCTTATTTCTCATATCACCCCACATGACACACTCATATCCTCATATTCAACATTATTTTCAGTCCCCAGCGTCCTACAGATGATTGTTGTAAAGGATCACTGCTATGCAGCGCTGCTTTATTAGTCATCTGAAAAACTGTGGGTTATTTTAAAAAAAAGTTCTCTTTTCCCCTCAGGGCTGTGTGTGTGGAGAAAGTCTAAGATGCAGTAATCAGTTTAGGTCTGTATTTTCTTTTGGCTCGTTTTGATGTAGCATCAATCTTCCTGCCTGGTTCACTTCGTTTCGACAGTAATAAGCGCCGTTGTACAGTTTGTAAAAACTTCACCATTAATACTCTCCTCTAAAGCCCTCATGGGAAATTTAGCAGCAAGATTGATTCTCTCCCGCTTTAATATCCACCTTCACATCATAATCCTGGCATTAACCTGAAATGGGTTCCTAAATGAACCATTATACTGAAAATGAATCATGTTTATATGCTTAAAATCAGGTCAAGAACTTTGGATAATGTTCACATCAAACACTGGAATGAGGGGAAATGTGATGCCAATGACTTTGACCGTGGCATGGTTTATGGTGCCAGTCTTTCAGTGATCCCGTGCCTGCTGTAGGCTCATAATCCTGTTCCTGATGTGGTCTTTTTCCTGCTGTAGGTCATCCACCTCAAGGTTTGTGCATTCTGAGATGCTTTTCCGCTCATCATGGTTATAACAAATGGTTAAGTTATTGTAGCGTTCCTGTCAGTTCGGAACAGTCTGTCTGTTTGCCTCTGAATCTTTTTCATGAACAAGGCATAACTGTTTGGGGTATACGATGAATAAAAGCACTTTGGGGCATGACAGTATAAGAAAATAATCCATAACAGTCATTTTGTGCAAAGCCACATCCCATTATATTACATCACATCACATACCTGGTCATTTATATTTTCCTTTAACAGCAAGTGTATTTGGATGTCAATATAACTGTGTGTTATTTTAACATATATTCAAAAATATTGTCACGTTTTTACACCCCTGACCATCATACCCATATGTGCTTGTGGAATATCCCATTTATTTCTTCTCGCTGTTATAATAAGTTCCAGTCTTCTGGGATGAGTGCCAGTTCATCGCAAAGGAGTCAGAGTCTGTGCACAACACTCAAGGTCTTCCACTCCAACCTCTTAACACACCATGTCTTCAGGGAGCTTGCACTGTCTATTATTTCTATAGAAATTGCAATTCTACAGCATCGAAAGACATTCTATACAATTGCGTGCATCTACCTTTGTGGGAACAGTTTGGGAAAGAAGCACATATTGATCCATGTGGTGTATTTATTTTTACACAGTTGCTAACTGAACTTGAGATTAAAGCTTCTTTATTTGTTATTTGTGTCAAATGTAATGTTCAGACTGCTGAAGTTACTTCATCAACCGAAAACATTGAGCGAGGCATCCATTTTTTGACTTGATGCCATTCCCGTACACCAGAGGGCGCTGTTTCCACTCCGTTTTCTCGGCTAAACAAGGAAGAAGCCGAAGGTGACGTTGACGTTTACTAAACGCGTACTTCCGTACTACACAGTATGTAAGAACAGTACGCAGCCGTAGCTACAGAGACGGTAGGCGGGGTCTGGGGTGTATTGCGTACTAGTCAGTATGCTAGTGCGCCTCCGCTGTTATGTATCTCTACGTGGTAAGGCGGACTATGGACTAACATTCCGTTAGCAGGAAGGTTTTATTCGGTTAGTTAGTTGGTTCACAATTAGCGCAAACCAAAAGACAAAGGAAGATGTTTAAAAGCTGGGGTACGTGGCTCGGAATCGAGTCCATACCCGGACAAAAAATAGACGAAATCCAAGCGGAGGAAACACGCGGAAGTGACAAGGACGCGGAAAATAGTGAAGTAAACAAACAAGAGTGCGGCGACAAGAACACCGAGAAAAATGGAGAAAACCAGGCGATCCTACAGCAAGCTAAAGGCCTGAGTGGTTAGCCAACATTTCCTTTTTTATTCCCACACCACTGACAAAGCTAGAAAAGATTTATTTTTGTGTCGTTTGTGTCATCTGTGCTAGCTTCTTATTAGCTGCTTAGTAGCGTTCACGAGCTTCATGGAAAAACATCTAGGAATGTTGTTTAAGAGGAAAAGTCTTCCAGTGACAGGATACTAAACTGGACTGATGAATACAGCACACATTTCAGACTGTAAAGCTTTAAAGGTGCTCTAGGTAATACAGATTAAAGGTGCAATGGATAAAACACCCCCCCCCAACACACACACACACACACACACACACACACACATCCCACAGTCGTGTTCGCTTACAGTATTCACGTGTAAGATCACTCAGTCTAAGTATGTTAATTACAGTAAATTGATCCAGGCTTTAATCATGACACACAAATCGTCTGGTTTGACCGGATTATCGTCTGTGCCCCAAGGATACATTCTGAACTTTGCCAGCAGTGCGACAAAGAAGATCACAGAGTCGGTGACAGAAACAGCGAGCACCATCAAGAAGACCGTGGAGGAAGGAAACATCGACAGTATCCTCGACAAGGTGTGTACTGAAAATCCTTTAAATGGGGGGAAAGTCCACACCTGAAACACAGGGTTATCGCCGTGAGCAGGTTGTGTAACAGGTTGATGTCGCGGGTGAAAAGGGAGGTGTGCAAAATGAAAAGAAAAACACAACAAAACAATGCAGTAGAACAATGAAGTCGTGCTGTTTGTATGTAAAAAAACAAACAAACAAAAGAGCAGGTGCTTCTGTTGGTCCTCCATCACACCACTGTCTCTTTTGTTAATGGACACCTACTTTCATTTTAAAGTTACTGTCAACTCCAGAAACTTTTTATTGTCATTGCAACCACATATAGCTGACGCAGTACACAGTGAAATGAGACAAAGTTTCTCCAGGACCCTGGTGTTACACAGACAACATAACAACATACAGAAAGTTTGTCCTAGCTACAAAAAGTGCAGAAGCAGAAAATACAAAAAAAAACAACACAAGACACATAGTGCCAAAAAATGCAAAAACAATAAAATGTGCAGACTAGAGAAACTGGAAACCAGTGAGATATATATATATATATATATATATATATATATATATATATATATATATATATATATATATATATATATAAAATAGCAGTAGCAGCAATAAAACAAGTGTGTTACTTTCTTTCTCACAATACAAAACAGTTGTTCCCTCACCAGCCTTTCTCTCTCTGTTTCTCTGTCTCTCTTTCTGTGTCTCTCAGTAAAGAGAAACAGTAAAGCACAATGTCCTGTCCTGAGCAATTTCCCATGGCACTTAGCTACAAGATCAGAAAACTGAGATGGATAATAAGCTTGATGTAAAACACTAGGGAAAATGTGGTTACAGGAAATGATCAATAGTGTGGTGTTACTGTTACATACTGCCTGTTATAAAGCACTGAAACTGCAGACTCCTTTCTCCAGACATGTTAAATAAACGCTTCTTTACAGAAAACATCGACAAGTACATTTTTGTTCTGTCTTTTAGAATGATACGGGTTTTAGTCTGTTTATTATTAGCTTTGGATCATGTGGAGTATTGTTAAGTTAAGGTAATAAGTTGTTTTAGAGTTCTCTCTCTTTTTCTCTCCTGCTGTCTTTCTGGAGTTCTTGGTCATTTGTCTGCATCTCTGTCTTTTATGTCTACAGACCATTTTGGGAGATTTCCAAAAGGAACAGGAAAGGTTTGTTCAGGAGAAACATGCTAAGAAAACAGGTAAAAGTGGCTTTATTTTTTAATTAATTATTTATTTATTTTTTCCAGTTAAGATCAAGTTTGGTTTACGTTTACTGCAACATATCAAGAGTCCCGTCTCTTCCTCCTTTTCTGTGGATGTTGTAGATGCAGCGGTGCCTCCATGGGTGGGCTACAGCGAGGAGGAGACCATTCAGCAGCAGATCTTGGCTTTATCTGCTGTAAGTCGCACTGCTCTGATCCACATTCTTATCGCTCACTGAAATGGCAGAGTAGCAGTTAACGTAAAGGGCTGAAGCTGTGAGGTCGAGCCAAAAGGATGCATAAACTATTCTTTAATTAGTAGTTAAATAAATAATTTAATATGGAGCATCTGTCATGTTACTGTGTTAACAATAACGTATTTAGATATTCATAAAAACTTCAAAGGTGCTATTCTAGAAAATGAATCAACACCTTCTGACCTATCAGAATGAAGGTTTCACCAGCCATTAGTCACAAGAACCGTTGTGTAAAGCGTCATCTATTTATCTGAATAAAACGGGTTTTTTTTTCCATCTGTCTGACAGGACAAGAGGAACTTCCTCCGCGACCCTCCAGCTGGTGTGCAGTTCCACTTTGACGTAGAGCAGATGTATCCCATCGCTCTGGTCATGCTGCAGGAAGACGAGCTTCTCAATAGGATGCGCTTCGACCTGGTTCCAAAACAGTGAGTGACATCTAGAGCTCCTGAACAATGCGTCTCTGACTAAGAGGAGAGCGCGAGCTTTTTGGTTATTGTTTCTGAAAGAAGGGAGTCATGTGCTGTGTCCCAATTCGCCTACTTGCACTAAAAGTGCACTTGCACTCTTGGAGTGTGAAGCAAAGGAGTACGTAGGTACTGAGACACACTGAGATGTCACTTAACCTTTTATAATTTATACTAGATCATTTAGTTTGCTACTAGCTTGAGTTATTTTTAAACACTTCATTAAAATGCAGCCAAGCAAACCATCAAGTTCCTCCTCCTTCATGCAAGGAGTTGTGGGTAATATTAGCTGAAAAAGTGTACACAAATCCACACTTTATAAATCTACCAGAAATAGGAGACCATCCAGGTTCCTCTGGGATACAGCATACTGCTATTAGGGACACGCTAATTCTGATCACAGAGACTATTTAGGGAGGATTGTTACTGTGTAGACAGGTTCACAGCTGTGCCGAGTGGCTGTCTGGTGTCTCTGGGATTTGCTCTCGTAAACTTTCAGTCACCGGAACCCAATTTTACTGAAGAAATGTGGATTTGAAATTTGTGGGGGATTTGTTGTAATCATAAATCGAACCTGAAACAGCCAAAACAAATCACAAGTGCATCCAAGTAGAAGTCTTCAGCGCTCCATGGATATGCAGTTGATTTTGTAGCTCTAAAGCTTTTTTTTGTGTGTGTTTCAGAGTAAAAGAGGAGGTGTTCTGGAGGAACTATTTCTACCGGGTGTCTCTAATCAAGCAGTCTGCTCAGCTCACGGCGCTGGCGGCACAGCAGCAGGCTGCGGAGAGGAGAGAGGACGACAAGAACGGAGCCGATCCACAGAACGAGAGCTCATCAGGTCTTGACCGTTTTTCACTGAAGCTGCGTTCACACAGTCGCTGCAAATCTCCCGTCGCTGCATACTGAAATAGTTCTACTTCTTGTTGCAATAATTATAACGTTTATCAGTGTGTGGCTCATATGTGAACGTAGCATAGGTCTGATTGGTCCGGAGGCATTTATTAATTTTCTGTATATTCATTTTGACCTAATTATCAGTCATGCTCCAAGCAAAGTTCTGAGGTATTAGATGAACACCTTGTGTCTGTTGTGTGGATATTGGAAAATAATCATGTTTTATTCCTTATGTAAATAACATAGCTCTGATAAATTAACATTCTGAACACGTGGAGCTTCTATGAAATCTTTCTATATTTGACGGCATTCACGCCGACATTCTTATCTTACTTTCCTGTGCCTTAATTCGATCATCCTAAAATGATCTGTTTTATTTTTACAGAATCCAGAAGACCAAAAACACCACCTACAACAATCAACGCCAAGCCAAAGTCCAACGAGGTACAAAATAAACCTTAGATATTTACATCATTTTAGAATTCATTTAATTGTATAGAGTATTAAACGTTACACAAATGTACAAGTTTTCTTCACTTCCCACAAATTTAATTTAATCAGCCGGGATATTTCAGCGTCTTAAGATTTGCACTGGAACCTCAAACTTGTATAACACCAGTTTGTCAACAGTATGACAGTTTTTGTCGAACGTTTCCTACAAATCAAGCGGCATCACATAGTGACATCATTTATTTCACTTGTTTACATTAAGTGATAAACTAAATTGCACAGATTTCTGCTACAAGTGACTTAGGCGGAGTCAGGGGGTGTGTCGTGCATCGTCATGATTTTGTGATGTCAGACTTCTGATATGGTGTTCATCGGGACTGTGACATTTTCTTCATGTTTATGCATGGCATAGTGTCTCATGAGAGTGACCTCGCTGAAGAGCCAGCAGATATTTACAGCAGACGTTTTTCGCTGCCGGTCCAGACCTCGGACTTCTCTCAGTCTGGAGTTTTGCACGCTCTTCTCGTATCTGTGTGGGCTTCCTTTTAGTTCTCTGGGGGAACGGGTTCTATAAATTGCACCTGGGTATGAATACATAAGTGAGATCTATATTAGGATGAGGATGTATACCAGCCTAGCGTTCTCCGTCTCTGGCTACATCGTCACCCTGAGCAGTTACATAAAGCGCAAAACAAACAAACCTTCATTACATGCCTCCAGTGCAAGCAAACACAAAACAGATAAGAAAAGTTGGCTTCTAGACTATGTTTGGTCTGAGGGTGAAATTGACAAATTAGTTTTTTCAAACAGATCTCTATGCAGGTCTCTGTATTTTATTATGTTACACATGCTGTCTTTGAGAAGTTCAGCTTTGCTTTGTGGATGATGTCACTGTCAATATCTCACTTTCCCCCCCACAGCATCATGAAGAGGAGGAGATCTCGACCAGCCCGGGAGTATCAGAGTTCGTAAGTGACGCGTTTGACTCATGTAACATCAATCGGGAGGATTTGAGGAAGGAAATGGAGCAGCTGGTGCTGGATAAGAAAAATGAGGAAGGTGAGTAGAAGGGTGTTTAAAGACTATTTTCATTTACACTGATAAGACTTGTTACAGAAACATAGCCATTATGTTATTAAAACCTTCTCTCTCTCGTTCTCTCTCCTGTCAGAAGACACATCGGAGTGGGAGCGAGAGCTGCAGCGGGAGTTACAGGAGTATGAGGTAGTAGCTGAAGCGGACAACCGAGACGAAAACTGGGACCGTGAGATCGAAGAGATGTTGCAGGCTGACTAGCTGTTCCCCTACAAGCCCTCGCTTTCAGTGTACAATCATGACTACACCGGAGAGAGCAAAAATGAAAAAATGGACCAAACAAGCCACTACGAAGACAGGCTTCAACATCACACGCTATACTACATATACAGCATTTCTCTCTGTTCAAGCAAAGTAGGCAGAGATTTGCGTTAAGAACGCATTTCAAACGGAAAAGTAGTTGCATTCAGTGGATGTAGTTGTGGACTTGCAGCGATAATGCACAGTAAACATCTCTCTTCTCGCTGATAGATGAATCAAATGATTAGCCCTACCTTTTATATAAGATGTATCAGTGTGTATAATCTCTTCTTTATTGTCTAGATCTGTAATAATGAGCGTGATGTTTTTAAAAAGACAAAGCATGACCCTGATAGACTGACAGAACTTCCGAGGCTGTAGATGAAGAAAGCAGTTGAACGGTGTGCTCCCTTTGTTTCCTCTGACCTGAAAACTGAATTTATTAAAGAAAAAGTAGTTATTTTTTTCATTCTCAAAACATCACTCATCTTTTAGCTGTTCAGTAATAATATTCTGTGTTTATTAAACGTTATCTTGTCTTTAAACTGTGTCAATGTAAGTGACTTTCCTGCCTAAATCTGTGCTGTTTGTCGGAATGCGAGAAAGCTAGAAAGGTAATATAGCTAAAAAGCAGGGAGAGACATCTTGGAGCTACTGGTTTAAAAATGTTTAAATGAATCATCACACACCTACGTAAGCAGTAGAGCGGTCAGAAGAGATCGGTCAAACTGAATTGAGCAACCAGGAATGTTCCAATACGTGATAATTGATCATTACATTTGTGGTGGTTGGACAGGATTAGGAACGAGTACATCAGAGGGACAGCTCATGTTGGACGTTTGGGGGACAAAGTTAGGGAGGCGAGATTAAGGTGGTTTGGACATGTTCAGAGGAGGGAGACTGAGTATATTGTTAGGAGAATGTTAGACATGGAGCTGCCAGGCAGGAGGAAAAGAGGATATGAAGCTAGTGGGTGCAAGTGTTGAGGATGCAGAAGATAGGGATAGGTGGAGAGAGATGGTACACTGTGGCCACCCCTGAAGGGAAAAGCCAAAAGAAGAAGAAGACATTTGTGGCAGAAAAGCAGCTCAGAACTCACAAAGCATCAAATCATGAGAAGGATGGACTTTGACAAGAAGATGACATCATGATCCAGAGATAATAAATGTTTGCTACAAGGATGACACTGATGTCATTTACAAGTCACCATGAACGCAGTACGTAAATGAATAACTAAATAAGTTTCAAGTTCTGAACCGAAAGTCAGTTTTCCAAATGTGGTTTCTCATCCATGTAATAATTTTGTCCTAAGGTCATGGCTTAAATCGTTATGTTGATCATGCTGATGTTATGGAGATTATTTGAACAAGTAAGAAACTAAAAAAACAAAATCGACTAGTGCGCCTTTTAAGGAGAAGTTTACTTCCAGAACAAAAATCTACAAATAATTTACTAACCCCCTTGTCATCCAAGATGTTCATGTCTTTCTTTCTTCAGTTGTAAAGAACTGATGTTTCTCGAGGAAGGTGTCTGTGAGTTTAAACTTGGAATGACACAAAGTTATCAGAATCAGAAAGAGCTTAATTGCCAAGTACGCATACAAGGAATTTGTTTTAGTGTCACAAGCTCCAGTGCACAGAGACAACAATACACAGACAATAAAAAATAGGATATGAAATTGAAATACACATATTTAAATAGAAAAATAAAATAAATTGTATGAACAGAATAGAATAGAACAGGATAAGTATAAGGTACAGATAAATATAAGGTATTGCACAATGGAGGGGAACATTTAACTGTTCATGAGGTAGATTGCTTGGGGGAAGAAACTGCTCTTGTGCCTGGCTGTCCTGATATGGCAAAAGTTCAAAAAGGAGAAGGCTTGGATGTGAGGGGTCCAGAGTAATTGTCTGAGCTCTTTTCCTCACTCTGGACATATACAGTTCTTGAAGGGTGGGCAGGGGAGCACCAATAATCCTTTCAGCCGTCCAAACTGTTCTCTGTGTTCTCTGATGTCTGATTTTGTATCTGAGCCAAACCAGACAGTTATAGAAGTGCACAGAACAGACTCAATGACGTCTGAGTAGAACTGTGTTAGCAGCTCCTGTGGCAGGTTGAACTTCCTCAGCCGCTGAAGGAAGTACAATCTTTGTTGGGCCTTTTTGACAATGGAGTCAATGTGATTGTCCCACTTCAGGTCCTGAGAGATGGTGGTGCCCAGGAACCTGAATGACTCCACTGTTCATGATGGTGAGTGGGGGGAGTGCAGGGGTGTTCCGCCTGAAGTGCGCTATCATCTCCACTGTTTTGAGCGTGTTGAGCTCCAGGTTCTTAAGACTAAACCAGACAGCCAGCTGCTCAACCTCTTGCCTGTAAGCAGACTCATCCCCGTCCTGGATGAGGCTGATGACTGTAGTGCCGTCTGCAATCTTCAGGAGCTAGACCAGTGGTTCTCAAACTTTTTATTCAGTGGGCAGCACTATGTCCAAGTTCAAATCTCACGGGCCGCATATCGTTTACATATGACGTCACCAATGCAAACTAACCAGATATTAAGGTATCTAAATGATTACAATTAGATTTATTATTATTAAAGAGCATAATTCTACTTACCATTACTTACCATTTCAACAAACATAATTCTACTTACCATTAATGGGACACCTGATGTTGTCGGGAGCAGACCAGTTTGGTGAAATTCGGCTCAAAAGGACGAACAGCACAATGAAGTTGCGACTGCAAGTTGCAATCTGTAAGACGCACGGAAACGTGACTTGATGCGCGTCATTGCAGAAAATGTGCGTTCGCAAATGTATGTTGATCCAAATATGGAAAGCACTTTTGAACTTAATAATCTGAGGTTTTGTCCAGAGATGTTTCACTACATTTCTGCAACTGAGGATGACTGGTGCACGGTGTGGCTGTGTCTTCTAGCCTGAACATCCATCAGTTCATCTTCAAGTGAGCGGCGGGGCAAACCGAAAGTTGCAGTCCTTGATTTTTTCCACAGGGAAAGTGAATGGCTCTCTGATGTAATGTCCTGCAGATTTTATTTTCTCAAAATCAGAAAAACGAGAGATGAATTTTTCCTGCATTTGATTGACAGTTTTAACAAATCGTTCTCTCTGTTGTATGTCCAGTACACCCTCACATGCGTCATTCAGAAGTGGAAAGTGAGTTAAATCACCATCTTTCAGTTGTAAGGTGTACAGTCCTAGCTTCATTTTGAAACTCTGAACACAGCCCAACAGGTCATCAACATGTTTCCTGTCACCTTGAAGTTGCAGGTTCAGCTTGTTTAGGTGAGCTGTGACATCTGCAAGAAAAGCAACGTTTGTTTTCCACTCATTGTCTCTCAATACTGGAAATTTTTCTCCCTCGCCGTTGTCATTAAGCAAGTGAACTATCTCGGGGAGTACAGCCAGAAAGTGATGCAAGACCTTTCCCCAACTTAGCCATCTCACTTCACTGTGCAGAATGAGGTCTCCGTAGGCACTGCCCAATTCGTCCAACAACGCAATAAAACGGCGGTGCATTAGAGGCCGCGATCGAATGAAGTTGACCACCTTGACCACCGTGTCCATAACCTCCATGTAGTATCCATCAACTAACTTGTTGCATAGTGCTTGCTGGTGCACAATACAGTGAAAAGCCAACAAGTCAGGGGAGATTTTTCGCATTTCAGCAACGAGACCCTTGTGTTTTCCGGTCATTGAGGGCGCACCGTCAGTAGTGATGGAGACAACTGAGGATGCTGCTATGTTCATGTCTTTGCATGCTTCACTAAGTGCTCTATGAATGTCCTCGCCCCTTGTTCGTTCATGAAGCGATTTCAACGCCAATAAATCTTCTGTAACCTCAAAAGTCTCAGAATTTACACATCTCACCCAAATGCAAAGCTGAGCAATGTCTCCGATGTCTGTCGATTCATCTGATGCCAAACTGAGTGCTGAAGCAGTGGCTAGCTTAGTTTTTAGTGTTATGTCAAATTCTCAGACATTTCAGAAATTCGATGAGTAACTGTGTCATTGCTGAGCTGTAAACTTTTTATCCTGCGAATTATCTCGCTCTTGTTGCTCAGATCATCAAACAGACATTGTGATTCTAGAGAACAGTTCTTAACCATCTCTCCATCACTGAACGGTTTGCCATGTTTGGCTAGGAACCAGGAAATTTTGAACGTTGCTAATGTCACGGCCTGAGACACTTTTAAGCTAGCCCGCATTGTATTCTGTTCAGCAATGGTATAACACCATTTGGGGCTGGTGGTATGGCTAAATTATACAAAGTTAAACAAAAAACTGACACAAAGATATATACCTTTGTGTCATTCCACACTCCTTCTACACACTAGTAAACACTGGGTCTGTAGTTCCGCCTACGTCACACATGTGACCCGCATCCCAGAGCTAGTGCTATTGTGATTAAAGCTTTTGTGGTTAAAAAGTATACTTTTTAAAAAAAATTATTTTTCTAAGAAAATAACCGATCGTTTTGCTAAATAAGAGCCTTCTTCCTCAGCTGGGATCGTTTAGAGCTCTTTGAAACTGCATTTTGGAAGTTCATATCTCGGGGGCACCATAAAAAAAGCCACTATATGGAGAATAATCCCGAAATGTTTTCGTCTGAAAACATAATTTCTTTACGACTAAATAAAAAAAAGACTTGGACATTTTGGATGACAAGGGGGTGAGTAAATTATCTGTAAATTTTTGTTAGGAAAGCGAACTTCTCCTTTAAGGCATGCTCCTGCTGGACGCCACCGCTGATCACGTGACACAGTGACGTCTGTCCGGCCCGTGTCAGTGCTCTGTCCTGTGTATGAGAGAGAGAGAGGAAAAAAAAAAAAAGTGTGTATGTGTGTGTATGGAGAGGCGTGATGGCTCCTTTTCCCGACGAGGTGGACGTGTTCACCGGGCCGCACTGGCGAATGAAGCAGCTGGTCGGCCTTTATTGCGATAAGGTAGATTTTTATTTCACTGAATCCTGCGTGTAAACACTCTCCATATCTTATTATATATATTAATCCGAGTTGTTATGGTAGCTTAGCTAATGGAGGTTAGCTAGTACGGCTAGCAGTGTTGTATCTGAGCTCCAATAACCAGAAAGCACTGTACAGGGTTTAATCACGGATACGATTATTGTACATTCATATTCTCCAAAACGTGATGATAAAATTGAACTATTTATAAAGTTCCTCTCTGTAAGGAAACTGACAGCCTCCTGGGAATATTGGAAGCTAAAATGTGCACTTTGTTTTTGTTTGTAAGTAACGTTGAGCATTAAAATAGTAATAATAATAACAACAGCAGAATCATAACAATAATGGAATTGCAATATTTAGACGTCGACTAGATTATCATGGTTGCTTAGCCTGCTAGTAATTTTTTCTAGCTCTCAAATAAAGCTGTAGATCTGTATAGCTGAAAGATCTCGCTCGATGCTAGTTTATGAATTAAATTAGAATTTTAACTCTACATATGGTCTGAAACATGCCCACAGTGCGCGTGCAGACGAACATCAGCTAGTTTGTTTCTAGCTTGCTAGCCAACTTCTAGCAGGCTGGTTTACTACGTGTGCTACGTGCTAGCAGACAGCTAATAGCTGATAACTGCACCTGAGCTGTGCGTGTGATAAACATATAGTCTAAACATTAAACCTGAGCTGCTCTAAAGCTCGCTGTAAATGTGTGCGAGAAGGAAAGAGGATCGTATAAACGGCTTTTTGACGACTTTGGAGATACTGAATATTCAGGATATTGAATATAGGGTTTTGATGGCGCATCTTCTGTGGAAAGCCATTGGGTTCAAAACACATCTACATTCGCGTGACGCCACGTTTCCACTCCTGCTTCTGGGGTGCATCGTTTTCCTATTTATCCTGCTTCCGACATTTAAATTTAATTGACTGATTAGAACAGTTCACTAATGTCTGTAATGTACATAATGTACAGGTTCACTAGTCTGATTGGTCAGGCAGTGTTTCACTGAGATGTTTCACTGAGATGTTTCACTGAGATGTTTCACTGAGATGTTTCACTGAGATGTTTCACTGTGTTTCATGTAAATGTCCACTTATTAGTCAAAACCATTACTACGGTAGTGCTAATGATGACATGGCAAGTATATTTTTAAGGATATAATTTTTTATTTTAAATATGAAGCTAGTCAGATGAAGAGGAAAAGAAAAAAAGGGACACCAGTTTTACCAGGGAATGTACATAAAATAAAATTGGCACACTGACTTCACTACATATACTGTAAAGTGAGTGTGGCTTTTTTTCAGGCTCTATTTCTGCTAGCGCAGCAAACAATAAAACAACACTTGGCTATATTGTGTGCAAAATGTCACTTAATATTTCACTTCAAGTACAAATGCTTTTGTTTTATTGAACATTTTACCAAAGCAACCTGACCCTCACACTCATACTGAACATCAGCAGAGCATTTTAAATGCAAATGGTACTACATGACAAAAACTATTTTAAATATTAAACACTAAGGCATTATGCTACATGGATATTAGCATGTAATTTCTCAGGACTATGGTTAGCCTTTGGCACTTTATTAACACAAATACAAGTTGGCATGACCGGTTTCATTTATTTATTTATTTATTTATTTATTTATTTATTTATTTATTTATTTATTACTTAAAGTAATTTACTGACCTCAGTGGCTTTCCATAGTTAAAACCATGATTATTGCAAAAATCTAGTTGTATTATTGAAGATAAAGAGGGGCCTGAGGTAACATAAGAGAATGTGATGTTGATGTTTGTTTTAATCAAAAAAATCTATTAAAGGAAATGTAGTATGCTCTAATCAAAAATGTTACACGCTTCTTTGAATTGAATTCATGGCATTATATTGTAAAAGCTCATAAAGCCCTAAAGTACACTTTGTCGAAGCTGGTCACGTCCTACACGTTTACAGGAGACAGGAATTCAGTGGTTTTAAGCGCTGGCACATTGCTCTTGAATCGGTGTGTGTGTGTGTGTGTGTGTGTGTGTGTGAGAGAGAGAGAGAGAGTGAGAGCACGAGACCTGTCATCCTCGCTTTACTGTCTTATGTATCAGGTTTTATTTGGTATGAGTACACATATACAGGATGTTGGGAGCAGACAGTAAAATTTGTATACGGTAGTAGAACAATCCTACAAATAATAATAACGATATAAAGAAAAACAAGGGACCAGGGTTTACAGACCCTTAGAATTGAGAGAATGCCCCATGCCCTATGGTTTCTCTCACAAACTTGCCATTTCACAGAGAAATCTTTCTCCTGAACACTTATTTTAGAATTTTTACACAACACGTCTTCATGTATGAGCTGTTGCTCTAAACACAATATTGGATTCGATAGAGTGAGTGCATTAATATAAACCATTCATTCCTTTCATTTAAGTCACAGCCAGAACTAAGGTCCGGGTCTTGCTGTTCCGCAAACATAACTCGCACCTGACCGTCTGACCGGTCGGATCAAAGTTTCCCCAGCACCGTGGTGTAATAATAAATTATTAAAATCCGGGTATCTGTTGTTCACAGCTGTCGAAGACAAACTTCTCCAACAACAATGACTTCCGCGCGTTCCTCCAGACGCTCTGCGCCACCTTCAAGGAGTTCAAGATCCACGAGCAGATCGAGAACGAGTACATCATCGAGCTGCTGCAGCAGCGCAGCCGCACCACCTACAACGTGCACTCTGACAACAAGCTCTCCGAGATGCTGTCGCTCTTTGAAAAAGGCCTCAGGAATGTCAAGGTGTGTGTATGTGTGTATAGGTGTGTACGAGTGTGTGGGGTGGATTATGTAACCACATTATGTCATAAATGTTAGTTATGTGACCATTTGCACTGCAGAGAAAATGGCGTCTGTTGCACCGGCAGCTTTTATGTAACTCCGGAAGCTGCTTATGCAAATGAACTCTCGAATTTCCTGGGTTTTTTTCCATACTGCTTGCAGTTTTGTCATTACTTGCTTATGGGACCGAGGACAACCAGGTGCTGTGTCCTTGAAGACGTCACACACTGTAATCCGGCGTGTTTTGACTTACATGTACTTCAGAATGTTGTTGCTAATGATTGCATCAGGGTGAGTCATGTAAAACCTGACCAGTGCACTCGGCACATGATACAGTGTTGTTTCTATAGCAACATGGATGGTATGGTTGTATGGTTCTGACGTTCCATGTAAATATAAAAAAAAAAAGTGAGAATGTGGAGAAGTTTTCTGTCTGTAGGGAAATGTTTCCAGTGTGAGTGCTTTGTAATGTTCCGAGGTAAATTAACATTTATAGTGAGCTATATTAAACGTAGCTATACATGGAATTTTTTTTTTTTTTTTTTTTTGGTAAATAAAAAAAAATTTGTTTAAAATAATAAATAAATGTTTCCAAATTGATGTGAGGAATAAATTCACTTTAATATATGCTGCTGTTGGAAAATACAGTAGCTTCATCTTTCCTTATCATTAGCTTTGTTTCCTTCCAAGTTGCCAATTTAACTTGAGTGAAAATAAAATTTTGCATATATATTGCATTAAATTCTCTCCACCTATTCCATTCCACGTTTTCAAGAGAACAAAATCGTCATGTCACAAAGTATCAAAACACATGGCACTTAATGTGCATTGAGGAATTTATTTCTATTTATTGAATGAATTAATGCGCATTTCTTCGTAAAAAAAAAAAAAAAGGCTAAAAAATTATCCTTGCTTTTTTTTTCTGCCTTTTGCAGATTTTATTCTGTGTTTCTGTTCAGTGTTTATTTATGTATTTATTTATACAGTGTATAAAGTTATTTATGCAGTGAATCAGTCAGCGTTTAACTGCGCCTTGGCTCACCGAAGACTGCTTGGCAATCTGGGAATTTTCCACTCATCAAAGCTGAGCTAAATTAGGACATTGTGTTCTGCACTAACAGGAAGGAACGAGCACAGTGAAGTAAGAATTAATGGATTAATTTGGCGAGGTTATCTAAGATTGACTTGGTTGGTTTGTGTGTTTTTACGACAGAAATGGTTGTAAGCAGTGCAGCACAACGTCCAGCCTTTTGTTTTTTACTTATTTTTATTTAGACAGCAGGGCAGGCTGGCATATCTGGGATCAGTTTTTTTGCTCGCGGCTACTCGGGCAGCGTCGGATCGTGAATCAGGGATCAGTTCCCACTCCGAGAGGCTTCGTACAGGCCCAGAGGGAGCGTTGTTAGTGCCTCCGCTGCGCAGGGTGGAGGATGGGGGTGCTGTGATGACTCAGGCTGTAGTGGCGAACTGACACCACAGCCAGACACCAGGCACTAAACCTGGAGCATGTCTCAAACAATTCAATTCAGTTTATTTGTGTAGTGTTTTTAGAGACAATGAACATATAGAAACAGAGAAGAAGAAAAAATGATGAAGTTTAAAGTAGAGTAACTTATTTTATCCCTAAAAAACAGGCTTTCTTCGTACACTCAAAAAGGAAAAAATTAGCTGTAATTCAGTTTCTTTGTGTGAAATAAACAGTGATGTATCGTCGTCTGTTTAAAAGTTACATTTTACCCCATGTTATCTCTTACGGTTATAGCAGTCCTTCCCTCACCAGACAAAACACAGCAGGGGGAACCTCATGCCCACCGAGCGTCTGGTGCATGTGCCACACAAACCTGGAAATATTTCGGGAGTTCTGAAGTCGTCATCTGATTGGTTGCATTCTACAGGATTTCAGGGAGATGTGTGTTGCGTTTTTTAACAGTCCACCTGAAAACAAAGACGTTTTAATTCCCTCGTGGAAGAACAAAAAACATTTGTCTTGTTTAAACCTGTATTCGCTTACTCTTTCCAAATGACATGAAGTTCATGGTATAGGTTCGTTAATTTGCACACTGGTCAGATTTTTTTGTAGGGTTTTTACATTTTCACTGTTCCTTTACATGTCCATCAGATGCCCTCTTGGGCAATCAATAAAACCTTCTGCTGTCAGTCTGAAGATCTGGTGACACGAGACAAAAAATGCTAAATGAATGTCTTCTAGCATGTGTTTGCATGTGTATATATCTAACATGCCAATAAGTCCTATGGTGTTGGTTACTATGGAAAGAACATGTGCATTGATATATACACCCTGTGACAATGATTTACTCTTTCTGATATCTGTTATAATGGGGAAGTGTAAGATTCAGAAGCATGCAATCACATAATGTAGACTTTCGGCTTTAATTTGCGTGCAGATCATGTGAACAGTGCAGGAATCGGGCGACATTTACGTATTATTTGTTTTTCTCTGGTTGCACAGAAAAAAAAAATCTGAAATGTCCCAACTGACTTTTTGAGTAAGAACTACTAACCAGAAAGCAGGATATGATGTAGTATAGATTAGTGATGGTGGCAACATTGAACACTGGGTCATGCTGTGGTTCAGTAAGTATCTTCTATTTATTTGTGTACAGTAGTAATAGTACAAGATGTTATGGAAAAAAGAAGAATTAGGCATGTGCTTGGTTGTGTCTGTTTTATTTATTTATTTTTAAAGTGCACCTGCTTCAGTGTGTTTTTGGTGTTAGATTATAGGAGCTCTGAATCAGGAAACAAAAATAACAACAACAAAAACAGTTTTCTTTGCCAGATGCTGACTCGGTTTATAAAAGCTTATAATTGCAGCATTTAAGCTTAAACAGTGTGACCTCTGGTGTGGTCTCACAGGAAGCTGTTATTACATGGCATTAAGTGGGATCTATTTAAAAAAGTAAAAAATAAATAAGGGCATAGACACACCTGTGCAGCATTTGCAGGTGTGCTCTGTTTAACTCTTTAGCTTTGTGTGTGCATGTTGGTGCGGTGTAGCGTGATATGGAGCGTGTGTTCATGCTTGTGCTGATGTTTTATTCAACAGAGCGAGTGTGAACAGCTGAACTACGCCCGGCAGCTGAAAGAACGGCTCGAGGCTTTCACCCAGGACTTCCTTCCTCACATGAAGGAAGAAGAGGAGGTAGGGGGAAATGTCTTCTGAACAACTTCATAACGTACACACTGCAAGAACATCCCTTTGCTTTATCAGATAAATGAACACACGGGTTATTTCGTTGTAGAAAGCAGTTTGCCAGCATTAACAATTTTTTTATGCATTAAAGAACGTCACAGTAGATTTGATCCATTTATAGTTACATTTAATGTTAAGAAAAGGCTCCTTTCATATGTCACGTTACTGGGCAAGTTCTATATCAAAAATTTGTCTCTGTGTAAGCTGTTGCTATAGAAACGCTTAATATAGCGCAGCCGGACGTCACATGGAGCTGTGTCGTTTTATTTGAAAATTAAGA
This sequence comes from Hemibagrus wyckioides, assembly GCF_019097595.1. Lineage (NCBI taxonomy): Eukaryota > Metazoa > Chordata > Actinopteri > Siluriformes > Bagridae > Hemibagrus > Hemibagrus wyckioides. The sequence goes on from NC_080724.1 coordinate 10,643,010, forward strand.
AAACATTTCTTAAGAATAGAAAATTAGCAAACACCGCTAAAGCTGATAGATGGATAGAATTTGAGACGCTATGATTTTCAGTACAGATTAAAGCTTTGTCCGTACAGAGGCTCCGACTCATGGAGAATGTTAATAATATCTTAAGCGCAAGAAACATGACATTATGTAGCACAGCACACAATCGCACCTCTATTGTACACCTGACTACACCCACATAGAGAACACTGTGTACTTACCTTCTCCTGCCATTGCACCTGTCTCAGGTGTTTCAGCCCATGCTGATGAAGTACTTCACCTATGATGAGCTGAAGGCCATAAAGAGACAGGTGATAGCGCAGCACTACAGCCAGCAGCAGTGGGATACGGCCGCCGAGGTTCTGAAGGGCTTAAACCTGTGGAGTCAGGCCGAGGAGCTACACAAGGCCTTCAAATACTCCGACCACGAGAAGACTGAGGACGGTGAGAGACGATGTTGAGAAACAGAGTGAAGCATGGGTATAACATAGTTGCGTTATTCTATAAAGATAGTGTTAAACGCATTACATTAATATTAATCTTTATACAAACAGATTCTCAGGGGTCCAAGCACCAAAGTCAACTCAGAACTGATGTGTTCTTTCAGTGGATACTTCAGTAATAGAAAACTCCTAAAAATATTTTGTCATATCTGAATGGCAGGCAGGTGACCACTATTATTATTTTGTAATATAGCTCTGGTCCAGATTTACAGCTAAATCTGTCACCATGTGTTGGACCTTTATTCTGGACCTTTAATCACTCACTAACGGTCACAAGGAAACAGAAAAGCATTTTGCAATATTGTTGAGTGATCATGTGTCGAATCTTGGCGAAAAATGGCGATGAGCACCATTTTATCCAAACAATCAACAAAATGAAAATGTGTGGCCTAATAATACCAGTAAATCAGGCTGTGGTGTCTTCACGTAAACCCTGAAGCCACATGAACACACCTTCAGTGGGCATGGAGCTCTTTGTCTTCTGCATTCTTAAAGCAGTAGCTGTGGTGGTGTTCATCTGTGTAGAAGAAAGGTGTGTTGTAAGTATGTAAATATGCATGTAAGTATGTATGTCTTTATATTCCCATCCAACAGAATGTGACAGTCACGCAAGCACACACATCTCAGCACTGCCGCAGGAGGTCTTGGTGCGGCTGTTCCGTTACCTGGGCCCGGAGGACCTGTGCCGCTGCAGTCAAGTGTGCCGTACCTGGGCAGAGGTGGTTAAAACAGGCTCGCTCTGGAGACACCTGTACCCTGTCCGTTGGGCCAGAGGTGAGAGTCTCGCCTCTTTTCAGTGGTGTGAAATCATCCTTGCACTCAGCTTCTCTGAGACAGTGATCATGTGACCTTTCAGTGAGACGCGCACTAAAATTACAATAGAAATGAAATACAAACAGTCGTATCTATTATCAGAACAGCAGAAGTAACACGTGTCATTAAAAAAAAACATGGCTTCTCTAATTTTCTGTGGTCTAGTAAGAGTTTACGTGAAATGAATTGAGTAGAAAAAAAAAGTGAAAAAGAATATTATACCTTATACACGTAATTTTGCGAATATAATTTTCAGTAAAAATATTTTTGAAACCTGGGGGAGGAAAAAAGAACTCTTTTAATGAAATTGTAAACACGTCATCATAAAATTTGACAAATATACCTGTTTATAGTGGTATGGTTAAAGGACATTTATTGAATTTCCCCTGCACGGCATAAATTACGGTTCATGTCTTCTGATCTCATCTCAGTTTGCATAAACCATATCAAGACTTTAGCTGTCGGTTTATACTCCCTGCGTTTTTTCTTTAGAATTTGATACACAAACAGGAAATCCTAAAAGTGCAGTGTCACTCTGAATAGGCCGAGGCTGCTGTGATGGGATGACTCGACATCACTGTGGTGCCTCTGAGACAGATGGCTGAAGCTAGTTAACGTCTGACTGGTTTCTACATAGGAGTTTTCATGCACGTTTACATTGATTTGTTGAGCTGAATAAAGCAATCATATAAAAATTGCTCAGCATAATCCAGCCTGATTATACAACCGTGTCTGTTCAGTAAAAAATGATCTTTTCGGTGAGTGAGTGACGGTGTGGTGTTTATTCACCTGGTGGTGATGTGGGAGTCACAGGAGAAAGGAATAATAGGATTTGGTGGAAATTTGATTTGATTGCTAGATGGTAATGTTTATTTTACATTGATACCATGAGTGCAATGTGTGGTTGTTTCCCCCAGGCGATTATTACCGTGGTCCTCCAGGTGAGCCGGACCAGGATCCTGATGAAGATTGGGTGCAGAACCTGCAGGAGGAAGGACGAGCCTATCAGGAGTGGGACGAGGATGCAGATGTCGATGAATCGGGTAACGCCTGGTTTCCCTTTTTAAAATTAGCACTTTCTGAGGATAGAATAGCAGTGTTTATGCTGCTGTGATTGTGTCACTTGTACAGAGGAAGCATGCGAGGACTCGCTGGCCATCAGTGCAGTGCACAAAGAAAAGAAGTTGCTGAACGGAATGATCCAGAACCTTCTCCCAGAGGTGGGGTCATCAGTTCGTACCCTCAGCCTGGCTTACAGTGCTGCCGTCTCCAGCAAAATGGTAAGGAGCTTTTGACTTTATGGGGTTGTAGGAAGGTGCAGGGCTGGAAATGTACATCTCTTATTCTTTGCCTGTTTTCTGTGGTTGGGCTGAAATGTGAAGCATTTATTGTACCTGGGGTTTAACCTTTAGGTCACTCTGCATTGCGTATGTGTGTCAGGAGTTAACCGCTTGAGGGCTATAGGAAAGTTATTTACCAATAATGGCACATCCTCAAATCTTTTATTCCTCTCATACAACAGCAGTTTATTTAAATGACACAACTTACAATGTTGGGGAACATCAGTAAAACAAGTCCCTGTGATCAGTCTGCCACATTTACTGTAGAAATGCCAAAACATTACAAGTAGTGAGTTAATATAACCCTGTGACATGACATAAATACTTACAATTTACACAATGCTAGCACAACCTTGTGTTCATGAGAAATATATATATTTTTGCATCTAATCAGCTATTTGTTAGTGATGATAATGTTTATAAACAGTGTTTATTTATTGTTGTTTTTTTTTTACCAGGTGCGCCAGATCCTTAGTCTTTGCCCAAATCTCATACACTTGGATCTCACTCAGACTGATGTTACTGATTCAGCTTTTGAAAGGTAAGTGTTTGATACTAAATATTTACACCGAGCATGTTTCATGCTACTTTTTCTGTCACTCAAGAAAACTGACCAAATTTGGTTTGACTGCAGTGTCAGTAACGGACACGTTTTTTTTCCGTAGTTGGGCAGAGTTGGGGGCTTGTCGCACACTCGAGCATTTGGACCTGTCGGGCTGTGAGAAGATCACAGACTACACGCTGAAGAATTTGACCCTGGGTTTAGGCGATCTGACCACGCCCAGGTTTTCAAAGAATAGCCCCGATTGCAAAAACAAGCTTTTGAAGACCCCGCCGTCTGCCATCAAACTTCTAGACCAGCACTCCAGGTATTCTCTAGGACGTGCACGCACAGCTCTCGTCTTCAAGTGGAGGCCCGGTGGGCGGAGCATGAGCTGCAGCCCCGTTTGGGTTCTGGATCCAGTCGAGCTCGCCGACATCGAGGACGCAGCCGATTGGGCTAGAAGAGGAGGCTTGGCAGCTGGAAACAGCGAGGGGCATAGTAGTATTTTAGGGGTGCAGGTGCAGACAGGAGGCAGGTCGTGCTGCTGTAGGAGGAGCATGAAGCGGAGCTTTAGGACTGACATTGGCTCCGCCTATTTGCAGCAGCTGTATGGCACTCTGGGGGAAATGCAGTGTGGTCACTCCGCATGCTGTGGCTCAGACGCCACTTTAAGGACAGTGAAAGGAGCGCAGTGTGAGCCTCAAGCCACAGGGGGCAGCACTGAGCTTTGGACTAAATGCCCTTCTGAGGGCAAGACAAGGACTGAACAGTCAGGAGCCTGCAGAGCTCTGAGGTTCCTCAGCCTGTCAGGATGCTATCAGATCACAGACTTCGGCCTGAGGTACTGTATACATACACACACACACACACACACACACACACATACATATGCATACTTCTTTCACTTTTCTACAGTGTTGCAAACTCTAACTGGGAAACACATCTCATGAATCCAAACAAAATAAAATTGTTGTGTGGGGGAAAACCACCAAAGTTTGCAAAATTATTTATATAAAAAAATCCTTTTATTATTGTCTACTCTAACTGTCTGTTTTTGGCTGAGCAGTGGTGCTATACACTGCCATGTTAGTTGTTTACTTGTGTATTTGTATATTGCCTCAGTGAGCCGCCTCTCCTTGCAGCCAGTCTTTCATTGGAAAATGAGCTCTGTCCTTTAATTCCATAGCTGCATGGTGTAGGTCTGTTTAAGTGATAAGTAGATCACACTAACACTTCTGTGTCTGTAGGCTAAATATCTGGGGAAAACCTATAATGTCGTCTTATTGCTTTTATTCACCTGGTGCTTTGTATACACTGTAGAGCCAATGTGTGACACAGAAGAGAAGGATGGGGCAATACATCCTGTCTGCTTTTTCCTTGATTAAAAGTAAAACATACAAAATATTGTTTGCGTGTGTGTTGTAGGTGTCTCTCTCAGGGAGGAGGCCTTCCTCTGCTGGAGCATCTGAACCTCTCCGGCTGTCTGTTCATCACTGAAGTGGGATTGCATGAGCTGGTGTCTGTGTGTCCCTCGCTCAAAGATGAACACTTCTACTACTGTGATAACATCAACGGTAACACACACACACTCATCACCAACACCAAATATTGAGAGTGTGATGCTGAATCACACAAACACTCCATCACCTACACACTTTTTATATATTTTATGCAGGTAAATGCTATATATATAAAAATCTCTTTGGGTGTTGCAGTCTTCTCTAATCCTATCTGCATACCATCTTGAGGTAGTTTGGTTGAGGAGATTTGTGTGGATTCCTTTGTTTTCATTTTTTGGAAATTGTCTTGTTTTTTCATGAATAATTGGTGTAATTATTGTTTAACCCGGATCTCACAACACTGGCCTTGTTCAGGTGAGTGAGTGTGCAGTACCTGAAGGTAAGTGTTAAGTATCTGAAAATGTCTAGAGAACCGAAATCCACTTTATCAGCATAAAACTGAACTAAAAAAAGGTATATTGGAATAACGGCCATCAATAAAGCTGAATGTTTAGTTGTTCTCTTTTATACCACAGAGAAATCAATTCTCTATGCAGTTGTATTCAGGAATAGAGGGGAGGATGTACCACTTCCTAGTTATTTGCCTACAATTGGTCTAACTGGTTCTGGTAATGTTTTATTCTTTCCTAATTATTCCTCATTCGATTCTGTGGGTTTTTACTCTGTCCTCGTTTCTGTGTCCTGTGCAGGTCCTCATGCCGACAAAGCGAGTGGATGCCAGAATCTGCAGTGTGGCTTCAGGGTTTGCTGTCGCTCCGGAGAGTGATCATCTTTCCCCAGTGGTTTTTTTCTCCTTTCTCCTGTCTCTTTATCCCAAGTTCCCTGTCTCTCTCCTCTTGAGCCTTCTTTCTGTTTCTCATGCTTTCCTATCTTTCCTAACTCCTCTAACCCCTCCCGGTGTCTCCTGTCCTGTTGCACCTCCTGCGTTTGCACTTTATAAATCGGAGGCGCTCGGGCTGGTCCGTCACTCACAAATTGTTACGTTCAACACTTAAAGGAGAAAAAAAAACAAAACATTGTTAAATTTCCTGAAGCCTTTGCTGAACAATTGGGCAGTTAAGAAAGTGTACATTTGTAGATTGTGTTATTGAAGTTATATTGTTTCTCCGAGTTCATTCTTTCGTGTTAAATAATTTGGAAAAGGAAGGATTGTTTCTTTAATTTGGTGACCTTTCAGGAAACATTGCTTTAAGCACAGAATATTTGAGGGTTTTTTGTCTTTTTTTTTTGTAGTAATAATATCTCATAAAGCTGCCTAGCCAGCTGTAGGATTTAACACGTTCGACACTGCGTTCCTCCACCTCTAGGGAAAATTCATAACATCCTAACCTATGATTACTGTACAGTTATGTTCTGTAAATATGTGCTTTGCTTCTTTTCTCATTCACTAAAGCAGCCTTGACGTAAAGAAAAACTATTTCAGTCCCATACATGGGCTTGTGAAGGAGTTCAACTAAAAATAAATTTGACACAATTTGCTCCAAATGTAGATCTGGCAAGTGAACACTGAAATGTAATTGTAACTGGAAAGATTGTATCTGCAAAAGTAACACTCTTCATACAGTTCCTTCAACAGCAGAATAGGACTGAATTAATAAAACTGAAAAGTCAGATTTATGTAGATCTGACAACTTCAATCCTCATCTTATTGCTGTTTCCTCAAAAGAACCAATTTGTTTATTATATAAATAGCTGGTTTAAAACATCCAGGGATTATTTTCTCTTGTGGTTCATCAATCCAAATATCCAGAATACATGTTTCACATTTCGAATCGGAGTCGAATCACACTTGGAATTTGACTGAGACCCCCTCAGGCACTCTCGGACCAGATGCTTTGCGATTGCTGTATTCTCAACTCCCTGACGAACCATAAGGAAGAGGAGAAACGCACCAGGGTTCCATCCGAACCATCTAAACTCTGCTGCATAAGTGAAAGACAAGCTAAACTCCATGAACATCAACATCTATCAACACATCAATAAGTTTTGTAGGTCCAGACATATCTTGGCTGATCAGCCAGAGGGAAATTGTGCGAATTTTAGTTTTGGTCGAACGTTTTCATTAAGCCCGATTTAGTGTTAAACTCCATTGCTTGTTGAAATTAAACTTCTAAATAAACCTGCTCCTTAATTTGCGTAAGAATTATTGTGTAAGAAATCGGGCATCAGAATGTTCAGATGAATCATATTTAATCTGATGTTGAATTACAGCAGTTTTGTTTTTAATAAAGGACACAGACATGTATATTGAGTCCTTCAACATGAAAATGATGGACTGTTGAGGTGAAGCTTCTCCTTGATGATAGGAGTGGCCCCTTTTGTACTTTACTATTGTGGTCAAACAGGAAAAACACAACCAACATTCCAGAGCAGTTATAAAGAGCCTAAAGAAGTCCTGTGATTTGCTAGCATTGCTCTGATTGACAAGTGAAAAATGGCATCATCGTTTATGACAAGCAAATCCATTCATCCTTCAAACGAGTGATCCCAGATCAACGTGTGCAACGCCAGCGCCATTGGGGAACCCATTATGTTCATTTATTCATGTCCTCTTTCCGTTCATTCTCATCCTGCTCACGACTCTTCGGGTATCTTCTCCATTGCCTCTATGTCTGGCTGGCATATCCTTACTGTAGACCCCTCATACAGTCCAAAACCGGCATACAGAGGCTGTGTGAACCTTGTCTCTTCTCTGTGGAGGAGCGTCATGCAATCTGAGACGCTATAGAAAGACAGCACGCCGGCCTTGTAGTCGAGATAAACCCCAATCCTGTGGGATACAGGTGCTGAGATTTCCTTTTCCACTTTATCGTGCGCAAAAGCGTATTTCACTATGGCGCAGTCCAAACTCCAGCTCTGTTTGTTGTACCCAAAGCTGCATTCATCATTATCTCCTTTCCGCTGGATGTCTCTGTACGAGACGGCAATGTCCACTCCGTGTAAACCCGTCCACTCTGCCTCCCAGTAGCAGTGTGCAGTCAACGGCTCTCGGCACAGAACCTGAGCCCACCAGTCGAAGCGTTCAGGCTGGTCAGGATAGGCCTGGCACTCGGTGCTACACACAACTCCCTTCTCTTCACACATACTCAGGCTCTGGTGGGCTGTGTCAGGGTCCACAGACAGTGGGACCAGATCTGAAAAGAGAGAAATCGTGAATGATGGTGTGGGGCAGTTTTCACCAAGCCTGTTCCTGATGATCCTGATGAAATTCACTTCACATTCTGATTGAAGACATTTTAGCTATTTTTTTTGGAGGTGGTTCTCCAAGAGAAGGGTTTGGTGAATACTGCGGTAAAACTACGACATGAAATAGAACAAATATTCACTGCAGATTTTCACTGGTCAGGGTTGTAGTGGATCCAAAACCTATTCTAGGAACACTTGAGCTCATACCTAGAGGGTCAATGTAGTCACCTGTCCACCTACAGATATGTTTTTGGTTGGTGAGAGAAAACTCGTACAGATGGTACCCAAAGCTCAGGATCCTGAAGCTGTGGATCAGCAGTGGAGCTCTAAAGCTTAACCGGTAAGGCATGCTTATTATCATCTACTCACATTGCAGGAAGTCCTTTCTTGTCCTCGGTTCAGTAGGAACTACAATCCTGTCCTTCATCACTAAAGCAAAACCATATCATTAAATGGGAGAATATATAATAATTCAAGAAAATACAGTAGTCTATGGTATCTTTGTGTTACTCTTATCTGGGCCTCACCTGCTGCTGATATTTGCTCAATTTCACGCCTCCAGACGACATCTATCCGCCCCTTTAGTGCGGACAGGGATTTCACCATCTCGCCGAACGAGAACTGAGGATGGACGGTCATCTTTAAGACATTTGCAGAAGTGAGACTGAGGCCTTGCTCTGACTGCACAGTGGTTCAGATGTGTGTATATATATATATAAAAAGAAGAAACACAATATTCTAAATATCTTGCTGTTGGGTAAAGAATGAAACACAATGGGGTGTGCTGTGCAGTTTTAGGAAAGTAATCAACAGGATACATGATGACACGAAGCAGAATTGCTCCAGTAGCTGCAGTATTATTCCACAGTTTGTTTTTTTATTTTGTTAAGAAATGTTGCTTTTTCTTATCCATATATAGTTACATTTAATGATGTGGGGAAAATGAGAATCGGCTTTTAAATTGTGTATCATAGCCAAGTGTTTAAAGTATCTTTAGCATCTCTGACTTTTTTTCCTGACCCATTTGCATGCTCAAAATGGGATAAATTAAGGATTTAATTGAAATGGTAAAAAAAGAATAGTTTAGTATGACTTCACCACAAGTTCATGGAAAACTAAATTGTACAGGATATGAGATCACAAAGCTCAGAAATTAAGCAGGAACATGCCAAGAACATAAACAAAGGGTTTTTGTACAGAGACTAGAATTAAACTCGACAACATGACATGGAACAGGTCACATGGTGGAATGGAGTAAGAGTGAAGAAAGCATTCACAATGGATGGACCTTTAATGCTAGGATAGGGGTGTCCAATCTTATCCGCAAAGGGCTGGTGTGGGTGCAGGTTTTCATTCCAACTGAGCAGAAGCCACATCTGAGTCTACTGAAAGCCAAGATCAGTTGATTAGCCAGTTGGAATCATGTGTAGCTCCTGCTTGGTTGGAATGAAAACCTGCACCCACACCGGCCCTTTCTGGATAAGATTGGACACCCCTGTGCTAGGATCTTCATGGTGCAGAACACGTGTATGAGCGATTGCATCATATTACCTGTAGTAAGTGGATGTCATTCTGCTCCATCTCAGCATCGCTCCACTTCAGCTCCGTTATCTCCTCCTCCACCTGCTCCATCAGCTCTTCGATTCGGTTCAGTTCTGCTCGCTCCTGAGCTCGGATCAGGAGCTTCATCTCAGACTGGCTGCTCTTTATAGAGTGGATCAGCTCAGTGAAAAGAAGCTCACTCTCCTCCTCTGTAGCTTTTGCGATGTACTTTTTATTAGAACAAAGTGGAAATAGGTATATATAAAACAAGCTATGGAAGGAATCATACAATGGCAGAAGCGTGCTGGTGTCCGAAAGTTATCAACAAGGAAGCAACCAGACATGAAGGTGGGGTTATTGTATTCTAGTAACAACATAAACTGGAAGGTTTTATTCCTCTTATTACTTAGAAATTAAAAATCTCTACAGAGAAACTGGGAAGCGCAAACTCCTCTGTCCTTTTACAAAGCACTGACACTGGAGACTCCTTCTGTATGTCACCATATCAATGATTATATATTTCTCTGTTTTGCTATTTCATTTGTTATTAAATTTGATTATAAACCATAGAAGGTCATGTAAATTAAACATTATCTTAGAAACAACTTATGGGAACAAGCATATTTATATAAACATGTCACTGGTCAGATCTTCTGGCCAATAAGATTTGAGAATACAACAGTGTTAAACAATGAGGTTAAGGTACAGTATGTTTGAAGAATGACGCCATATTTAGGTATCATATATGAATATAAACGTTTTGGCTCTCTTGACAAGAACAGATCCGTGTGTAGACACAACTCACCCTGAGGGTATTTTTAGCCAAGCGAAGCTCCTTTAGCTGCTTCTCCTGCCCTGTGATCATCAGTTTGGACTTCCTTAACACCTCCTAGGGGTTGGTCAACAATAATATTTGATTATCAATCACAATAAAGCAAGATTTCCAAGATGTCCCCCTATTCCTAGTCTGTCATCAGTTCTCAGTTGCATGTGAAGAACTGAAGTATAGCCTGTGTGTAATTTCTACGAATTGGTGGACTTTGGATTTGTTAACAAACACTCAAAGCATGGTGTGTGTGTGTAAAAATAATGCATGGATTAGTTGTCATAAATTCCCAGAAAGTCGAACTTGGTTATTATCCTTAATCCAAAAATATGACAAACATAATAATAATAATAATAATAATAATAATAATAAAAACAACAACAGTAGTAGTAGTACTTGTTAGCTGGTCATCTCACCCTTTCTGCCTGTCCTGCAGCCACCACGTCGTGCCCTTTGTGATCCTCCAGCACGCACATGTAACAGATGCGTCGTTTCTCTTTGCGGCAGTAAACATCCAGGACTTTACCGTGTACAGAGCATGTCATGGCCTGCAGCTGATTAGTAGCATCCACTAGTATGTGTCCAGCCCGCGCGTGGAGGTCGTTGTGCAGCTGGAGATGTGTGTCACAGTACGAGGCCTGGCACACCAGGCAAGACTTCAGAGCTTTCTGCCTGCTCTCAGCGCATGCGTCACATGGCACGTCCTCAGGTCCGGTTATGGAGTTTGCCCTGGTTTGTGTATAGCTCGAGCAACTTTCCTGCGCGTGGAGAGCTGTCTTTTTGAGTTTGTCCACGGTGCTATCCCGGTCAGGCTTAGTCGAGATGGAAACAGATGCACCAGCAAGGGTGTCTTCAGAGGTTTCAGAGCAGAGATCTATCTTCACAAGTTCGTCCCTAACTTTATCCACATGTCCATCAGGCTCGGTGTAGAAGGTTTGTGAACACTCTGGGCAGCTGTTCCACCCTGTGCGTTCATACGTACTCATCAAGCCGCTGGAGCAGGTCCTGCAGTAGTCGTGCGCACAGGGAAGAGTAATGACATTCTCTGATCTTGTAAGGCACAAACAGCACTTGGGAGATTTCCTGGAGGTTGGCCTGCTGGAGGTTGCCATTGTTCTTGTACAAAGCAGGAAAATGTTTTTAGAAAATGAGTGTTAAAGTGTTCTGTGAGCGAAATCCGAGTTGAGTTTCATTTCTCTGGATCTCTGTGTGTGCAGGAGGAGCTATTCAGACAGAGAAACGCAAATGAGGTGTCATGTGACAAAACACACACACACACACACACACACACACACACACACACACATAGTATCTCAACAAGCTAAAACTACTTTAATAGCATGAATGGAGACTGATTTTTTTGTCTTCATTTTTTAAATAAGAGAGAAGCAATAAAAATAAAGTCCCTTACTATGTAAATCCATTGGTTATCTTCAGTAATCTTAATTTATTCGCCATGCATACAGATATCCTCATACTTAATTCAGTGCATCCTCAGCTATGGCCTTTTGTGATGTGCACCAACTGATGTTCAGGAACGACACGACGGGTTAAACAAGAGAAAAAACTTCTAAATATTCCCATGTTTTTATTGCTGATGAAAACTAGGAAACTGAAACCGGAAACATGATGCTTTACTGCCACCTACTGGGGTAGTGTCAGGGCTTAAAACCTGCTATACATGTGTGTGACTTCAGGTGTGAAAAACCAAATATTAAACAAAAAATATATTCCAATGTTAAAGTTGCAGGTCTGTTTAGTTTAAGTAAAAAGCAGAGCAGGAGAATATCCCATTCAAATTAGTTCTAAAAAATCAGAAACAATTTACCATTTAATGTTTGAAAGCCTGTCACTTGGACGTGTATAGTAATGCATGCATTTAATCATGTGCATTGTAGAAATATTTGATTCACATTATGCATATCAGTATATGATGATGTGTGTGTATATATATATATATATATATATATATATATATATATATATATATATATATATATATATATATATATATATATATATATACACACTATATTGCCAAAAGTATTTGCTCACCTGCCTTGACTCGCATATGAACTTAAGTGACATCCCATTCCTAATCTACAGGGTTCAATATGACCAAGCCCAGCTCCTGAAAAACAACCCCACACCATAATCCCCCCTCCACCAAACTTTACACTTGGCACAATGCAGTCAGACAAGTACCGTTCTCCTGGCAACCGCCAAACCCAGACTCGTCCATCAGATTGCCAGATGGAGAAGCGCGATTCGTCACTCCAGAGAACGTGTCTCCACTGCTCCAGAGTCCAGTGGCGGTGTGCTTTACACCACTGCATCCGACGCTTTGCATTGCACTTGGTGATGTATGGCTTGGATGCAGCTGCTCGGCCATGGAAACCCATTCCATGAAGCTCTCTGCGCACTGTTCTTGAGCTAATCTGAAGGCCACATGAAGTTTGGAGGTCTGTAGCGATTGACTCTGCAGAAAGTTGGCGACCTCTTCGCACTATGCGCCTCAGCATCCGCTGACCCCGCTCCGTCAGTTTACGTGGCCTACCACTTCGTGGCTGAGTTGCTGTCGTTCCCAAACACTTCCACGTTCTTATAATACAGCTGACAGTTGACTGTGGAATATTTAGGAGCGAGGAAATTTCACGACTGGATTTGTTGCACAGGTGGCATCCTATCACAGTTCCACGCTGGAATTCACTGAGCTCCTGAGAGCGACCCATTCTTTCACAAATGTTTGGAAAAACAGTCTGCATGCCTAGGTGCTTGATTTTATACACCTGTGGCCATGGAAGTGATTGGAACACCTGATTCTGATTATTTGGATGGGTGAGCGAATACTTTTGGCAATATAGTGTATATATATGTATATATAATGATGCATCGAATGCAGTTGCACGGTCTGAACACCAGAGGGCTCCGTTTGTATAATCCATAAAATGTATAGAGAGCACACTGATTGGTGGTCTGGATGGATAGTATAAACCACATAAAACAGTTACAATCACTCTTCAGTAGCTTTCTCACTAATCACCACTGTCCTGTAGGACCGAGTGCTAATCACCACTGTTCAATTTTCAAGTCAATTTATTTATGTAGCGCCTTTTACAATGGACATTGTCTCAAAGCAGCTTTACAAAAGTAGAGAAACAGATAAAGGAGAAAATGAATTTAAATTATTAAACAATTTTATCCCTATTTTATCCCTAATGAGCAAGCCTGTGGAGATGGTGGCAAGGAAACTGTTCTGTGGGGCAAATCACTAATCACCACTGTCCTGTAGGAGTGATCGCTAATCACCACTGCTCTGTAGGACCGATCACTAATCACCACTGCCCTTTAGGACCGATCACTAATCACCACTGCCCTGTAGGACCGATCACTAATCACCACTGCCCTGTAGGACTGGTCACTAATCACCACTGCCCTGTAGGACCGGTCACTAATCACCACTGTCCTGTAGGACTGATCGCTAATCACCACTGCCCTGTAGGACCGATCGCTAATCACCACTGCCCTGTAGGACCGATCGCTAATCACCACTGCCCTGTAGGACCGATCACTAATCACCACTGCCCTGTAGGACCGATCGCTAATCACCACTGCCCTGTAGGCCCAGTCACTAATGACCACTGCCCTGTAGGACCGATCGCTAATCACCACTGCCCTGTAGGACCGATCACTAATCACCACTGCCCTGTAGGACCGATCACTAATCACCACTGTTGTGTAGGACAGAGCACTAATCACCACTGTTCCTTGATAGACTCCAGGTTCTGACACCCTGTGTAGGATAAGTGGTACAGAAAATGGATGGGGTCACTGTGTGGTATTATGGCCAATGGCGAATAATCTGTATAAGAAATCAGTTATACTCTTAAGAAAAGCTTCTTTAGAAATCCTTCTTTATTTAAATAACACGTTTTGATATGCAAGTCAATAAACAAGTATGCAATATAGTCTATATCATCCAATGGCAACTTCGTGTGCATGCGTCTGTTAGTTTCCTGTGGAAGGTGTGGCCAAGACTTGAAGTCACTGAGAGCCACTAGGTGACTCAGCGGGAATTAATTACCGTTATAACACCCATTTAGTGCTGCAGCTTCATGCACTCACGAAGAAAAAGGATTAAAAAACGGGAGGCTTTTGTTGTAACCCGGAATAATGGTAGCTGCCGATAAGGTTTTATGAGAGCAGAGTCCAGGAAGAGCAAACACACACACATGTCCGCATACTGACCCAGTTGTGTAACAACGAATCTGCCAAATAAGGACCATAAATTGGAGCCGTGCTGATAAAGAGACCACCATAAACTCCGGTTTCCCGTTTTTATAAGAGCGCGTGCTACACACGAAATCCCGTGTGCATTTAAATATGCGACCGCCCACAACGTCCGATATAAGACACGAGAGAGGGGGCTATACCGTTATTTGCATATGACATCAAACCTATGATTTAATCCCTCCTATATCCTGAGCACGTGCCATCCGCGACTTATATAGACGTCGGTAGACATTGTGTGAAGTTGAAGGTCTCGCGCAACCGCCCGGTCTTCTCAGACATAACTGCAGTAACGTGTGCTGTTGTGTAAAGCGCGCGCTCCGGTGTCCGATGTGGTTTTCTGAAGATTTCACTTGAGGAGCGCGAGGAGGTAGCTGCACGAGCCGTTTGTATATGTCAGGTATGTTAAAAACAACAACAACAACAACATTTTATTGAGCAGTTTTGTGTAACGCCATGTTGGTTTTACCCCCTTTTTTGGGGGAAAGTTACTATATATTAAAGACCACAAAGGAATCCCAGAGCTCTCTTGTTATATCTTAACTTTGAAAATGTCCTTTTAAAAAATAAGTCTCAGTGTTTCTATTCATTATCTTTCATTATCTGTCTCTAGATTTTAATGTTTGGTCCTAAACTAGGGCAGAGGTTCATTTACGTTTATCTGTTAAAAACTCCACATCAGCACGAATCCTTATGATTTCTAGCTAATTGTTTACAGTGATATTATGCCTATTGAATAGATCTATACAACTTTTTATTCCTAAACATCTCACTGACATGTCGCACTATATGTCCAGGTTGACATTATTTTACAATCCTGTTTGTTTTTTTTTTGAGCTACTAACATTTTCAAGGGAACCGTTTCAAATCACACAATTGACCAGTCATATTAGATCAGGACTATAAATACTTAATAAATATAATAACAGAAAACCCTTTGTTTAAACTTCAAGATTCCACACTGAGAAGCACGGCTCATGGAGATTTACACTATATGACCAAACGTTTGTGTACATCTGACCATCTCACACTCTTGTATGTGCCGGCTGAAAATCCTATTCCTGATTTATGTGTTCAGATGAGGAAACCTAATGGAAGGAGTCTCTAGTTTTAGTGCTTGGTAACATTATGAACTTTGATGTGATTTTCCACACAGGAAAAGTCACATTTTAAACCAGATTACTTTATTAAAGAATTCTGTCTTTACCACAGAAATAAATTTTTATAGGTTTCTTTGTGCTAATTTAATAACAAACCCTTGTTTATTCTCGCTATTGTTGTTGAATTTGATCTTGGTCGGTGTTTACATTTTGCCATTCTCATTAGTGTTTAAGTCACGGACATTATGATTTTGATCCAGATTTTTCTCTATTTAATCTGAGAAAAAAAGAATGGTTTAGTTGTCCCGGAGAACGTGATGCAATGTGCACACCAGCGGCTGATTTATTGCCATCGTGACAAAAAACAGCCGACGACAGCTCAAATTCTGGCAGTATGAAAAAGTTTGAGTGTGAACACTGCTCCAATGTAGAATGGCATGCAATTTGACAAACCTCACTACAGATACGGAAAGGGCGATGACGTAAATGTAAACAGCAAAATAAGAAAAATGCAAGCTCATTTTCTACACAAGTTCTGATCATGTCGGTCAATGACATAAGCCATACATAGTGATTATGATTAGAGGATCTTTACTGAAATAATCTGACATGGAGAAGACATCCAAAATTCATCTAAAATGGCCACCCCAAATCATTACATTGAGCTAAACTGTTTATTATTTTTTTTGTGCCATAATTATATCTTGGGTTGGGTTTTTTTGTGGGACAGATGAGCCTTGTAGTGCAAGACACTTCACTAAAAACTTTTGGTCAGTGTCAAGTGTCATATTTGAAGATTAGATTTTCCAGACTCAAGCCTGAGTCAGCTTTTCTTCTCGAAAAAAACAAAACAAAAAAGAGACTTCCTGTATTTAATTTAGTTGAAAACACAGACTAAAAAAGGTATATATAGTGTAGCTTATGTAAGAGTTTTCTCCAGCTGAAGTCTTACATGCCAAGCTGATTTTTTTTGTTGTTGATTTGATTAACTTCATGAGAGAGCAAAAACACTGAGATTGAACTATTTCTAGCAGCGATTACATAACAGGAACTACTTTCAGATGTGTTCCATAACATTTAAAAGTAACTTATAAATGGATAGATAGTATGAGTTTTCTTTAAGTCCAAATTAGCAAATTGCTGTGGCTGAAGAGAAGTAAATCACTTCACGTTGAATTTTTCCTCGAGCCGCATAACAGCACAACCTCCAAGTGATTATTTACAGCTTTCTTCAAAAAAGAAAGAAAAGAGCGTTCAATCAGAGTTTTTAATTTTTATTTTTACTTATTTTTGTCGTTTTGACGGGGATCGTTTTGTACATTTCCCAAGATGCCAGAAAACAGAAAGATGGATGGTGTGAAGAAAGGAGGCTATGGAGCTACAGTGAGCTTCCACAACATCCACTACAGTGTCAGCAGCAGGACGGGAATCCTCTGCAAACAGAAGAAGGCGCGTAAAAACATCCTTATCGACCTCAAGTGAGTTCCTTTCCTTTCCTCTGGGTTTCAGACTGAGAAAGATAACTTATAGACACGCTTGTTTTGCATATTGTAAACACTTTATCACAAACTTTATCCCATTCTTTTCTTGGTCCTAACATCGGAAACCTAACTCTGACCTATGACCTCCTCTTGTAAAGGTTTTACAATAGTGTTATGTACTGTGTTTATTGTAGCTCTGAGGCAGAAGAGCTCAGTTCCATCATTGTCACAAGCCGCTTTTTATTGCTGTCATTAACATGTCTGATAAGAGAGAAACTGAGGTAAAGGTCTTGCTGAAAACAGCAGGTTGTATAACACAGACCACGCTTTCACGTTCAAAGCTCAGTTACTGTTATGAACATGAACCTCACATGGTGGTGACAGAAGTCAGTTTTTTAACACTGTGATCTAAAGCACAGAAATTCAGTGCTGGAGAAGGTCAGGGATACCAAATTATTTGAAATAATTGTGCGGAAGTTGTATTGTTGAATACATTTAACAGAATTACTGATTCTAAATTACAGAAACTACATATTTATTTAATGTTGTGCACTGGCTGTTTTTTAGCTTGGGTTATTAAAGCTACAGTGCTAACTCAAGGTAAAATAATTAAAGCTACAATGCTAACTGATGTAAAGTAATTAAAGCTACAATGCTAACTGATGTAAAGTAATTAAAGCTACAGTGCTAACTCAAGGTAAAATAATTAAAGCTACAATGCTAACTGATGTAAAGTAATTAAAGCTACAATGCTAACTGATGTAAAGTAATTAAAGCTACAGTGCTAAAGGATGTAAAGTAATTAAAGCTACAGTGCTAACTGATGTAAAGTAATTAAAGCTATAGTGCTAACTGATGTAAGGTAATTAAAGCTACAATGCTAACTGATGTAAAGTAATTAAAGCTACAGTGCTAAAGGATGTAAAGTAATTAAAGCTGCAGTGCTAAAGGATGTAAGGTAATTAAAGCTGCAATGCTAAAGGATGTAAAGTAATTAAAGCTGCAGTGCTAAAGGATGTAAAGTAATTAAAGCTGCAGTGCTAAAGGATGTAAAGTAATTAAAGCTGCAGTGCTAAAGGATGTAAAGTAATTAAAGCTATAGTGCTAACTGATGTAAAGTAATTAAAGCTGCAGTGCTAAAGGATGTAAAGTAATTAAAGCTGCAGTGCTAAAGGATGTAAAGTAATTAAAGCTATAGTGCTAACTGATGTAAAGTAATTAAAGCTGCAGTGCTAAAGGATGTAAAGTAATTAAAGCTATAGTGCTAACTGATGTAAAGTAATTAAAGCTGCAGTGCTAAAGGATGTAAAGTAATTAAAGCTGCAGTGCTAAAGGATGTAAAGTAATTAAAGCTATAGTGCTAACTGATGTAAAGTAATTAAAGCTGCAGTGCTAAAGGATGTAAAGTAATTAAAGCTATAGTGCTAACTGATGTAAAGTAATTAAAGCTATAGTGCTAACTGATGTAAAGTAATTAAAGCTGCAGTGCTAAAGGATGTAAAGTAATTAAAGCTATAGTGCTAACTGATGTAAAGTAATTAAAGCTATAGTGCTAACTGATGTAAAGTAATTAAAGCTGCAGTGCTAAAGGATGTAAAGTAATTAAAGCTGCAGTGCTAAAGGATGTAAAGTAATTAAAGCTATAGTGCTAACTGATGTAAGGTAATTAAAGCTGCAGTGCTAAAGGATGTAACGTAATTAAAGCTATAGTGCTAACTGATGTAAAGTAATTAAAGCTACAGTGCTAAAGGATGTAAAGTAATTAAAGCTGCAGTGCTAAAGGATGTAAAGTAATTAAAGCTGCAGTGCTAAAGGATGTAAAGTAATTAAAGCTGCAGTGCTAAAGGATGTAAAGTAATTAAAGCTATAGTGCTAACTGATGTAAAGTAATTAAAGCTGCAGTGCTAAAGGATGTAAAGTAATTAAAGCTGCAGTGCTAAAGGATGTAAAGTAATTAAAGCTATAGTGCTAACTGATGTAAAGTAATTAAAGCTGCAGTGCTAAAGGATGTAAAGTAATTAAAGCTATAGTGCTAACTGATGTAAAGTAATTAAAGCTGCAGTGCTAAAGGATGTAAAGTAATTAAAGCTGCAGTGCTAAAGGATGTAAAGTAATTAAAGCTATAGTGCTAACTGATGTAAAGTAATTAAAGCTGCAGTGCTAAAGGATGTAAAGTAATTAAAGCTATAGTGCTAACTGATGTAAAGTAATTAAAGCTGCAGTGCTAAAGGATGTAAAGTAATTAAAGCTATAGTGCTAACTGATGTAAAGTAATTAAAGCTATAGTGCTAACTGATGTAAAGTAATTAAAGCTGCAGTGCTAAAGGATGTAAAGTAATTAAAGCTATAGTGCTAACTGATGTAAAGTAATTAAAGCTATAGTGCTAACTGATGTAAAGTAATTAAAGCTGCAGTGCTAAAGGATGTAAAGTAATTAAAGCTGCAGTGCTAAAGGATGTAAAGTAATTAAAGCTATAGTGCTAACGGATGTAAGGTAATTAAAGCTACAGTCCTAACTGATGTAAGGTAATTAAAGCTGCAGTGCTAAAGGATGTAACGTAATTAAAGCTATAGTGCTAACTGATGTAAAGTAATTAAAGCTACAGTGCTAAAGGATGTAAAGTAATTAAAGCTGCAGTGCTAAAGGATGTAAAGTAATTAAAGCTGCAGTGCTAAAGGATGTAAAGTAATTAAAGCTGCAGTGCTAAAGGATGTAAAGTAATTAAAGCTATAGTGCTAACTGATGTAAAGTAATTAAAGCTGCAGTGCTAAAGGATGTAAAGTAATTAAAGCTGCAGTGCTAAAGGATGTAAAGTAATTAAAGCTATAGTGCTAACTGATGTAAAGTAATTAAAGCTGCAGTGCTAAAGGATGTAAAGTAATTAAAGCTATAGTGCTAACTGATGTAAAGTAATTAAAGCTGCAGTGCTAAAGGATGTAAAGTAATTAAAGCTGCAGTGCTAAAGGATGTAAAGTAATTAAAGCTATAGTGCTAACTGATGTAAAGTAATTAAAGCTGCAGTGCTAAAGGATGTAAAGTAATTAAAGCTATAGTGCTAACTGATGTAAAGTAATTAAAGCTATAGTGCTAACTGATGTAAAGTAATTAAAGCTGCAGTGCTAAAGGATGTAAAGTAATTAAAGCTATAGTGCTAACTGATGTAAAGTAATTAAAGCTATAGTGCTAACTGATGTAAAGTAATTAAAGCTGCAGTGCTAAAGGATGTAAAGTAATTAAAGCTGCAGTGCTAAAGGATGTAAAGTAATTAAAGCTGCAGTGCTAAAGGATGTAACGTAATTAAAGCTATAGTGCTAACGGATGTAAGGTAATTAAAGCTACAGTCCTAACTGATGTAAGGTAATTAAAGCTGCAGTGCTAAAGGATGTAACGTAATTAAAGCTATAGTGCTAACTGATGTAAAGTAATTAAAGCTACAGTGCTAAAGGATGTAAAGTAATTAAAGCTGCAGTGCTAAAGGATGTAAAGTAATTAAAGCTGCAGTGCTAAAGGATGTAACGTAATTAAAGCCATAGTGCTAACTGATGTAAAGTAATTAAAGCTACAGTGCTAACTGATGTAAAGTAATTAAAGCTGCAGTGCTAAAGGATGTAAAGTAATTAAAGCTGCAGTGCTAAAGGATGTAACGTAATTAAAGCTATAGTGCTAACTGATGTAAAGTAATTAAAGCTACAGTGCTAACTGATGTAAAGTAATTAAAGCTGCAGTGCTAAAGGATGTAAAGTAATTAAAGCTATAGTGCTAACTGATGTAAAGTAATTAAAGCTACAGTGCTAACTGATGTAAAGTAATTAAAGCTGCAGTGCTAAAGGATGTAAAGTAATTAAAGCTATAGTGCTAACTGATGTAAAGTAATTAAAGCTGCAGTGCTAAAGGATGTAAAGTAATTAAAGCTATAGTGCTAACTGATGTAAAGTAATTAAAGCTACAGTGCTAACTGATGTAAAGTAATTAAAGCTGCAGTGCTAAAGGATGTAACGTAATTAAAGCTATAGTGCTAACTGATGTAAAGAAATTACAGTGCTAACAGAGAGTTGAGGAAATGGAGGCTACAGCATTATGGTAATGAGGTTTATATATAGGACCATAAATGTGACATAAAAAGATTTCACTAAAATAGATCAATACATAAAACACAGCAATTATATTAATACACAAAAGTGCTGGAGTTTATGGTCTTGGTGAATAAACTTAGAGTGTGTGTGTAAAAACAGATGTCTGGCAGGGTCTGATCTCAAAAGGACACTGAGGACAGCACGTTGTGTATATATAGTTATACAAAGACGGACTGAGACGTGACTCTACACACAGTCGTAGAGACCCTCACAGTTAGAACACACACTGGTGCTTATTCAGGCGTCTATACACAATACATAAAAAACACACACACATACCGGTGATTGTATATTTTTCCTAGTTGCTCAAAAGATAAAAGCGAACAATAGAAAATGGAAATTCTCCAGCTGAGTGTTATGTAAAGTGGTAAAAGATCAATAAAACAGTCAGGACACACACACACACACACACTTTATTGTTCAGCTGTGTGTGAGCCATGAGAAAGACGATCCATTATACAAACTTTGGATCTGAATGAGTCATGAGTATAAATTTTTTACTGACTTGTCTAATCATTTAATGTTGTGTGGACATTTAGCTAGTTATAGGGAAACATAACAGTGCAGTTTTATTTACCGAAACATGGAACAGATTTTCTTTTGGTTACTCTAGTTAAGGTTCAGGTTAGAGCTGGGTGTTCATTAATCATTTTGGTGAAAAGGCCTCATGTGTGTAGGGTGTGTGTTGGTTTAGAAGGTGACTGAACCTGATCTAGTCTTCATGACAAGGCTTTAAACAACATCAGGGTCTTCAGGTTAAGCAATAACTGGAGCAGCTTCATCAGGAATCAGCCGTTCAGATTTCTGTTCATGTTAAGTCTATTTCTGTATGAACTTTTTTTTTTCTGAGCTCGGAGGTCTTTTTTGTCTTTTAGGCCAGATGTGAGGTTTAATGAGAAATGTAAAATATTTCCAGGAAAATTGTGTAAAACTATTTTCCTAATTTTAACCATCAAAAGCTTGGATTAAAATTTTGGTATAAATTATATAGACCCATCACAATGTAGGTATTTTTATAATGCAATTTTTCTAGCTATAATTTCTCTCTATTTGGTTTCCTACAGTAGAAAGACGGGTAAATCGAACATTTGAGCTAGATTTTCAGTGGGTTTTGGTGTAAAAGTATAAACTATAACAAATCTGGTAGATAAAACTTGAAAGAACACAAAATGGGTGCCTCAGTTTTTGCTCATTCATTCATTCATCATTGTAACTTCACTCTGATCAGGAGGATCGCAGTGGTTCAGATATAATCATATTTATATCTTGGAAGTGAAAGAGTTTCTCAGACTAGTTACAGAGAGAAAGAAACCGTTTTCACTCCCTTTAGTAAAAATGATTCCTAATCACATGAGCATTGACTGAAGATAGAAGTCAAGCCTTTAACCATGACAACAAGAAACCAATAGCATGAAAATGGTTAAAAAAACAACAGAGAAATGGGAGATGATGTCATTATACCAGTCCTATCATGTTACTTAAATGACTTGAGTTTTTCAGCCTCTTCTTTTCAGATATCTTCATAATTCTCCTCTGTTCACTGCAGCAATGCCCCCGAATAAAAATATTTCTTGAGGGAAATTGCTAGGATATGGTAACGTGAATGGATATGTAGAACAGATATTTTAAATCGAAGTATTTTGTCTTTTATCTAGTGAGCTTGATGTGCTTTGTGATGATTTTTTGTGGTGTAAAGATCCATATCAGTGTGTCATGCTGTAGTTGTGAGTGGCAGAACAGTCTCAGGTTTCATCACCATCATGTGTGCCATC
The DNA here is from genome assembly GCF_019097595.1 of Hemibagrus wyckioides. Taxonomy (NCBI): domain Eukaryota; kingdom Metazoa; phylum Chordata; class Actinopteri; order Siluriformes; family Bagridae; genus Hemibagrus; species Hemibagrus wyckioides. The sequence goes on from NC_080724.1 coordinate 10,666,076, forward strand.
ATGCTGGCGTAGCCTCAGACTCCACGCTAGTCTAAAATCTCTCAGAATTTTCTATAAATGACTCACATATAGTAGATAACTTTTTTTTTTTTTTTTCCTTCTTCCCTTGTTTACATGTCCGCTACTGGGCAAAAAGTCTTATTTTATTATTATTATTTTTTAAAGTTTTGTATGAAGTGACTTCTTTTTCGTCTGTATTATCATCCTCATTTTTCAGAATCTTTTAAGTCCCTAAGTAAAGCTGTATATATTTTCTATATCCTATTTTTATTCATTCATTAATTTTTTTTGTAATTTTACAGGACCCCTGGGTGATGTTATACTGATTAAGAAAAAAATAAATATTATTTTTTAAAAAATGCAGTTTTGCTTGGAGGACTGAGGCAATGCAGTGATCAACATTTTATCTCTCTGATGTTACGATCTACACTTTACTGTATTTTGAAAGACTGTTATGTCATTGACCTTGTGTGAAAGAAAACCTAGAAATAACATCAAGTATTTTTTTTTAATTTTTTTTATAACCCCTGAAACTTGATATGTATATATGCTTTTTTTTTGCTTTTCTTGAGCAAAAAGACACTGCAGGAAAGTCTAAACAAAAACAAAATTATTAACTGAGGTTAAACCAAAGAACATTAAAATTTAGAAAACGTTTGATGGGATTTGTCAATGCTTTGTGTCGTCAATGCTCCCAGTGATAAATATGCGTTAGCAAAGTTAGCAGATACGACCTACTTACAAGTTCTGATCATGTGACCTACTAATAATTATTTAATCATCATCTTATTCTTCATCTTAGTGGGATTATGAAGCCGGGACTGAACGCCATATTGGGAGCCACCGGGAGCGGAAAGTCCTCGTAAGTTCTTATGTTTGTGTTTATCTGTGTGCGATTCAGTTCGGTTTGCTGATGGTGTTGAAGTTTTGTTCTGGCAGTAATCTCTGTGGGTGTGTGTGTGTGTGTGTTTGTGTAGTTTTTTGGATGTGTTGGCAGCAAGGAAAGATCCTAAAGGGTTGAGTGGAGAGGTGCTGATAGATGGAGCACCACAGCCACCCAACTTTAAATGTCTGTCTGGATATGTAGTGCAGGTATGTGCACTCACTCACTCACTCTCTCTCTCTCTCTCTCTCTCTCTCTCTCTTGCTTTCTTTCTTGCTTTCTTTCTCTATTACACACTTTTTTTCTTTCTTTCTTTCTTTCTTTCTTTCTTTCTCTCTCACACATATATAAACACATGCAGTATCACGTTCTCAGAATGTTCCATCACTCAGCATCTCACTTGTTCCCTATTTCTCACACTGACTCACACACAGCTCTGTGTCTCAATAATGCCTTGTCATGTTTTACACAATTCACAAAAATGCTGAGTGTTCTTTTCCAGTGCTTAATATATTGTTAAAGGAAAGTGTCTCTGGTCTGTAAAAGGGGAAGCCTGAGTGGTCATACAATCACTTGATGATGCTTGTATACACATCATGACTAAGCAAACCATTTATGTGTGTTTGTGTATAGGATGATGTGGTGATGGGAACACTGACAGTGAGGGAGAATCTGCGCTTCTCGGCAGCGTTGAGGCTTCCGACCTCCATCAGTCAGAAAGAGAAGGAGGAGAAAGTGAAGCGATTGATTGAAGAGCTTGGGCTGACTAAAGTAGCTGACTCACGGGTAGGACACACACGTGCACACACAATCAGCTAAAAGAAACAGAAAGCAGAACAATTCCTTTAAGATACTGGACGAACGAAATTAGCTGACTAATTTCTCATACACACACACACACACATACACATGTGCGTCAGCACCACCAACAGTTGTAGGAGAATTACACTGACTGGTATGAAGCAGTGATTGATAAACAATTAGAGCAATTAAGGTCATTATATTTTAGATAGGCTTGTTAATGGGGCGGGACTTTGACTTTCAGTTTCTCTCTGATTGGCTGTTTAACAGGTTGGAACACAGCTGATTCGTGGCATTTCAGGAGGTGAGAGAAAGAGGACGAACATCGGCATGGAACTCATCATCGATCCGTCCGTCCTCTTCCTGGACGAGCCGACGACCGGGCTGGACGCTAGTACAGCTAACTCTGTACTGTCACTGCTGAAGAGGTACTAATACCCCCACCCCAGACCACACATACATACAACAGAAGTCTATATTAATAATAATAATAATAATACAAATAGTAATAATAATAATAATAATTGAGATCTTCCCACTGTGCTGTGTGTATACAGGATGTCGGATCACGGGCGGACCATCATCCTCTCCATCCACCAGCCGCGTTATTCCATTTACCGTCTGTTCGACACACTCACGCTGCTGGTGTCGGGTAGACAGGTTTACCATGGGCCCGCTCAGCGCGCACTGGACTACTTCAGCGACATCGGCTTCACCTGTGAACCCCATAACAACCCTGCTGACTTCTTCCTGGATGTCATTAATGGAGATTACTCTGCACTGTCCCAGAACAAACTAGAGGATAATGCAGGTTTATATCTCACACACACTCACACATACAAACTGTGTGTGTTTGAAGAATCAGTGTGTTTAATGTGTGTGTGTGTGTGGGGCAGAGCTGGATGAAAAGCAAGACTCATCGAGCATCGAGGAGCGTCTGGTGCAGGAGTATAAGCAGTGGTCTTACTACAAGCAGACCAGAGCCGAGCTGGAGCAGATCACGCAGGGACTCAATTGCGACAACCAACCCAAATCACGCACCATCACCTACAACACGTCCTTCAACCACCAGTTCAAATGGGTGCTGAAGAGAACGTTCCTCAACCTGATGCTCAACCCGCAGACCTCCTTCGCTCAGGTATTTAAGAAGGTTTCTCTAATTGAATTCATATGTAGATACACAAAGGTAGAGTCTGGATTTTACTTCAAATTTATAGATTATAAATATTTATATAATAACGTTGCGGGTGTTTACTCCAATCGAATTGGATTCTGACATGTTATCATTACTATGGCAACAGCTAACACAGGAACTTGAGCGGTTGATAATCTCGGCTTAATTAATAATAAACATGTAGGAGGGAGAAGTGTAGAATGGTTGATATGGTTTTCTGTTCTATGGAAGGAGTCTGAAGTTTCAGGGCTTTGGAAGGATTTCCCATCAAGGGAAAGTCTTCAGGATTTTGTGGTGTCTCTGTAACATGAACCTGTTTTTTTTTGTTGTTTATTTATTTATTTTTTAAATAGTTGCTGTAACGTAATAGATAATGATGTGAGGAGTTAAAACCTTCAGGACGTTGTGTTCTAGGAAACGAATCAGCTTTACAGTGGGAACAGTAGCTCCTCTCGCTGTCAGGACGCATCACACCAAACCATCGTTGATTATTTTCCTCTAACAGCACAGCCACACTTGTTTAATCCCTTATTTCCTGATTCCTGAGACTTGAGTTATGTGATGCAGATTTTATTGAGATACTGTTATGTAGGGAGCCTCATGGGGGTCTGGGAATGATTTTATTTTATTTTTCCCTTTAGAAATGGAATGCAGATGTTGATCTTGATAATCGTACTGACAAAAAGGAGTTTGATGTTTTTCACCTGTTGGAACTTGTCCTACAGAGAAGATGGAGTGTGTGTGTGTGAGAGAGAGTACACACCCTGTAAACTGATGGATGCCAATTTCATTGTTTCCATTTACCTCCTTCTCTCCCCAGGTTGGTGTGACACTTTTCTTAGCCCTGATTGTCGGTGCCATCTTTTTCAACGTGCCAAACAATACAAGCGGAATCCAGAACAGGTGAGAAACATGATACAGCGACACCTGGACATGTGTGTATACATACCCACACATAATACGTACTATACTTACAGGACCAGTCCTCGTTTTCCCACTACATTAAAAAAAAAATCTAGTAAGCAAATCACCACATGAATCTGGAATGATTGACAGGTGATTTGAGCTCTCCTCAATGACGTGAAACCCTTGGAAGCCCCGTCCACTTTCTCCTGTCTTGAAATATATTTTATTTTATTCATGTGAATTAACTCCATTGACATACAGGATGCACTCAGGAAACGCAACACAGATATGATGTTAACGTCTGGTGAATATTTATTAAGAATGACAGGGAAATATTTGGGAGGGAAGAAAAAATGGAGGAAAAATTAGATGAATGTGAGATCTAGTATAATATGATCATTTAAAAGGTCAAGTCAAAGTCAAGTCAAAGAAGCTTTATTGTCACTTCAACCATATATAGCAGATGCAGTACACAGTGAAGTGAAACAACGTTCCTCCTAGACCAGAGGTGCTACACAGAACACAAAGTACAGACAAACATAGAACTAGAAAAATTAAACTATAAAATTAAACTATGGTTAAGGTGCAGTCTTTAAGAACTAGACATACAACAGAAGTGCACAGGAAGACAAGACAGTGCAGACAAACAACATATAGGCCGACTTTGTGCAATGAACAGACAGTGTGCAGAGAACAGTGTATACAGCGATTGCAGATATTAAAGCGACACATGTAAACAGGATTAATATAAATATATATAAATGTAAAGTGGCATGTGCGTGCAAACTGGACAATTTAGTGTGTGTCTGACTATGTCTATGACTGTCTGACTATGACTATAGGTAATGATAATTCCAGCACTATTCAGCACTAGTTATATACAATTAAAAAAAATTCCACAGTTTAGTGTGTACTGTGACTTAACTGTTTTGTGTGTGTGATTACAGAATGGGTGCCTTGTTCTTCATCACCACCAACCAGTGTTTCAGCTCACTGTCCTCTGCCGAACTCTTCATCACAGAACGCAAGCTCTTCCTGTGAGTGAGGAAAACGCTGACACTTTTTTTTTTTTTAAAATAAGAACTATATTAGAAATACAGAAGCAGTAGAAGCAGCTCAGAGGACAAGCGTCTGTACTGGTGGTCATTAGATACCGAGATAATTTACTCCCTTAATGTTCAGTAGGTAAATAATAACAGTGTGTTTTTAACATGTGTACTGATTTAGACACAATGCTAAACTAGCAGCTATAAGCTTCCTGTACATTAGCCTCATGGCTAGTAACAATCTAAAAAATGAATAAAGCAGTCATCAGGCATGTCTTACCTGATCTACGGTATTTGAGGTTTTCTAATTTTAGAGGTTGATGTGCATTCATATGAAACTCTTTCTTCTCTCCCTCTCTTTTTCTCACACACACACACACACACACACACACACACTCTCTCTCTGTCTGTCTCTCGCTCTCTCTCACACACTCTCTCTGTCTGTCTCTCGCTCTCTCACACACGCTCGCTCGCTGTCTTACACACACAAACACTCTATCTCTCTCTCTCTCCCTCTCTTTTATAACACACAATATCTCTCTTTCTCTCTCTTTCTGTACAGACATGAGTATGTCAGCGGGTATTACAGAGTGTCGGTGTATTTCCTGTGTAAGCTGCTCTCGGATATTCTCACACTGCGTACTGTTCCAGCCATCATCTTCAGCTCGGTGGCCTACTGGATGATCGGTAACACACACACACCTTAATATCCTTCCTGTGACATTATTATTATTATTATTATTATTATTGCAGCTAATTATTCATATTCTACAACCTCAATAACCAAACTAAAGTATTAAAGATTTCAGTTTTTTGAAAACAAAAAACTTTGTAACTTTTGTAATTTAAAAAAATCAACAACAACAAAATAGTTGTCCATGTGAGGATCAGCCCAAAGTCCCCACAAAGCTAAAACACTCAGAATACTGTGTATCACTATCCATGTTCCCATAAATATATAAAAACACACACATTTCAGTAATCAGTTCTTCATAAATAACTAATTAATTGGCTTAATAAAAAATTATTTTTAATGATGAATAAAATGTAAAATAAAAATAGTTTAGGTTTATTTGAAACAAAAGCACAAGGAGCATAAAAAGCATAAAATCGAGATTGAATTCATTTTTATTTTCAACTATTTTTGTTGGTTCTTTTTAGCATGAGAATGAAGGGTCTACACTTCGTTTGAGAAATGGAGTTTAATGGCTTGGAGTTTATTAAGCAAATTCACCCCCTAGTGGAATAACGGAGATTAGCTCATTATTATCTATATATTTTAATTCATTTTTGGTTAGCAAAACGATTTAAAAAAACTTTACATATAATATTAAGCTTAGAGAATTCTCTGTCTCTCACCTCCAGGATTCAAAAGCGACGTAGGGGCGTTTTTTTTCTTCATGTTCACTGTGGCCATGACAGCGTACACGGCCACATCCATGGTGATGGCCATCTCTGCTGATCAGAACGTAGTGGCCATCGCCAACATCTACATGACCATCACCTTCGTCTTCATGATGGTAAGTAATCATGTCACACATTCACGGCACACTGGAGGTATGCTCATTTGATGCTCGTGTCACACTCCTCCCACATCTCTCCTGCACCATCAACCAACATTCAACAGATATATGCATGTATGAATTTTGTGGGGTTTTTTTTGTCTTTAGATTTTCTCAGGGTTGTTGGTGAACTTGCCGAGCATCGCTGACTGGCTCAGCTGGCTCAAATACTTCAGCATTCCACGCTATGGCCTTACTGTAAGTTAACAACCAGCTCTAACTCTCACAACACACACACACCATTTTAAATCAACACAATGTGTTCTAAATGAATGCAAAGACATATGAATAGGAGATAAATATAGGACTGGGATTTTATCCCCCAAAAAACATTTATATTTTTATATATTATGTGTTTATATAATACAGCGCCCTCCCCAAGTATTGGCACCCCTGGTTAAGATGTGTTCTTAGGCTTCTAATAAATTTATTTCTTTAAATTTTATTTTAAACAATATAGAACCACAATGCAAAAAAAGAGAAAAATCCATCCTTTAATTGAAGTACAATTATTCAGTGGAAAAAATATCCCACATTAAGAAATATATATATTTCTTAGCCGAAATCATGTGTGCCACAATTATTGTCACCCCTGATGTTAATACTTCACACAACCCCCTTTTGCCAACAAGACAGCACTTAATCTCCTCCTATAACATTTCACAAGATAATACAGAGAGGGGGATCTTTGAACATTCCTCTTTGCACAATCTTTGTAGATCATCCATCCGTCCTGGGTCCTCTCTTATGCATGCTCCTCTTCAGCTCACCCCACAGGTTTTCAATTGGGTTGAGGTCTGGGGACTGACCATGGGAGGAGTTTGATTTTGTGTCTGCTGGAACCATTTTTGTGTAGATTTTGCCATGTTTTGGGTCATTATCCTGCTGAAAGACCCAATGATGACCAATCTCCAGCTTTCTGACAGAGGCCATCAGGTTTTGATTTAAAATGTCCTGGTATTTCAAAGAGGTTCATGATGCTATGCATTCTAACAAGGTTCCCAGGGCCTTTGGAAGAGAAACCGGCCAACAGCATAACAGATCCTTCACCACACTTCACAGTGGGTATGAGGTGCTTTTCCGCATACTCATCTTTTGTTTTACGCCAGACCCACTTAGTGTTTGTTGCCAAAAAGCTCTATCTTCGTCTCGTCTGACCAAAGCACACGGTCCCAGTTGAAGTCCCAGTACCACTTGGCAAACTCCAGACATTTACATTTGTGACTGTAGGTGAGAAAAGGCTTTTTCCTTGCATGCCTCCCAAACAGCTTGTTGGCATATAGATAGCGTCTGATGGTTGTTATGGAGACTTTGTGACCCCAAGAAGCCACTCTTTGATGCAGTTCTCTAACAGCGAGCTTTGGAGATTTTTTTAGTTCTCTTACCATCCTCTTCACTGCATGGTGGCAAGATAAACTTGGGTCCTCATCCAGCCTTGTTTGTCACTGTTCAAGTTGTTTTAAACTTCTTAATGTTTCCTCTGTCAGTAGATATGGGCAACTTTAGGCGAGTGGCTATTTTCTTGTAGCCATTGCCTGACTTATGAAGGTCGACATGCATCTGCCTTAGTTGAATGTGGTGTTCTCTTGTCTTTCCCATGTTGAAGAGTGGATAAGAGAAATAGGCCTCTGTGTCACGTCATATTTATACCCCAGGGAAACAGGAAGTCATTAATTTATTAATTAAAAGTAAATTATTAATTAAAAGTTTCTGGATACTCTGATCAACTTTAAAAACTAAAGTAAAAATTACAAAAATGCTCCAATTACATTTATTTTATAGGAATTGTTTGGGGTGCCAATAATTGTGGAGGTGATTTTATAAAAAAAAAAAAAAAAAATTTTTAGTCACAGATTTTTTTAAATTCACTTGTATGTATGTATGTGTATATATACACCCACACAAACTACACCAATGTTAGTGGGTGGGATATATTAGGCAGCAAGTGAACATTTTGCCCTCAAAGTTGATGTGTTAGAAGCAGGAAAAATGGGCAAGCGTAAGGATCTGAGCGAGTTTGACGAAGGGCCAAATTGTGATGGCTAGATCACTGGATCAGAGCATCTCCAAAACTGCAGCTCTTGTGGGGTGTTCCCGGTCTGCAGTGGTCAGTATCTATCAAAAGTGGTCCAAGGAAGGAACAGTGGTGAAGCAGCGACAGGGTCATGGGTGGTCAAGGCACACTGATGCACAAGGGGAGCGAAGGCTGGCCCGTGTGATCCGATCCAACAGACGAGCTACTGTTGCTCAAATTGCTGAAGAAGTTAATGCTGGTTCTGAAAGGTGTCAGAATACACAGTGCATGATGGGTCAGGGCTGTTTTGGCAGCAAAAGGGGGACCAACACAAAGCAGTTGGTCATAATTTTTTATATATATATATATATATATATATATAAAATCTTCACTTTCTTCAGTAGCAGTAGCTTCATGCCATTTTAAATTTTAATAAATTTGAGCCACACTGAAAAAAAAATCAACTGTGTAATCAGGAAGGGTTTCCAGTTTTCAAACAGGAAAACTCGCTATAAATATAACTGCATGACTGCTAAAGACATTAGTAGAGATTTTTTTAAACATTTTGACCAGACTGTTCCTTTGATTGTATTATGACGATGTTGTTGCTCAGGGTCTTCTGGTGAATGAGTTTGTTGGGCTGAAATTCTATAACCCTCCTCCATCTCTGCCTCCAGGCTTCAATTTTACTCAATTCCTCAAGTAAGTGCTGATTACCTTAGGTCAGTATTTGAGAAGTGAGTCAGTAGAGTAAAAAAAATATTCCAAAAAAGTGCATTAGTCTTGAATTATCCATTAATGTCACATACCATCATTCAGCGTGGTCTAAATGTTGGATCCTTTCACTAAAACATTGATTTCAGATCAAGCAGCTCAACACAGCTCTAATGTGTAAAATACAGGCGACTGGATAGAAATGAAAAATTTCTTTACATTTTACAAGAAATTTAAACTGTACAGCTCACTTAACATTCTAACGTTCACCACGTTTCTCTTGTTCCAGCTCTACGACTGGAGAGAACTTTCTGACGGAGCAGGGCATCGATTACTCCACCTGGGGCATGTGGCAGAATATCATGGCTCTGGGCTACATGCAAATCATATTCCTGAGTATTGCATACCTGAAACTACGCTTAATTAAGAAATTTACATAGATGTGTACACACATACAGGATGCTATTCTGCATTCGGTGTTTATTGTACCTCGTTAGCTCTGCCTCCTTACTGACTCCTCCCCCTCATTACCACCTTCTCGTCCTTATTTATAAACATTTCTGAAATCATGCCCCATTTTGCTCAGGTTGTTATATGAACAATTTTCATAGCTACACAACTTTTCATGATATTTCAACATTTTTTAAAATACTTGTTATAGTTCTATTTCTCTCCTACACATCACACACACATATACAAACACTGCACTTTTGTATACAGTTTTGTTCATACATCATTAAATTCCGGCTCAAATCTGCTGCTCTATCAAACAGAAAAATCTGAACACTATTCAGTATTAGAGCCGGTTGGTTTGAATGGGAATTAAACTCTAAACTAAAGCCTTATATTGTGTTAAAAAAAAAAAAAGCCTTGTTGTTTTGTGAATTTTTTTGTGCAACAGCGCCACCTGCAGTCAAGAGGGAAAAAAGGTTTTGGAAAAAAAAATGGTCTGGATTAAAAGCTCAGTTTTTATTTTCGGCGTCACATAAAATATATTGTAAAAACAGACAAGCAACTAAATATCAATTAGTATCTCACCAAACTTTATAAAGACAGAACGTCTTTTCAAGTACCTGATTGTTTCTAAAACAGTTTTTAAAAAACTCCATGAATAGTAACAGACTTATGAAATATAACAAGTTACCCAAAAAAAAAAGGATGATGTCATTTCCCCTCTTCCACAACAGCCAGGAACCCAGCAGGAACGCCAGATACGAACTAGACCAAAGTCAGTGTATAATATCGGAACCCTGAGGACGAGACGTCGTTCTGATCCTGAATAAAAGTTTTATACAAAAGAAGGTTTCCCACTGATGCAGTAAAGCAACACGTACTCTAAAACTAGACCTAGCTACGTTTATGGTTTGCTGCGTGGAAACAAGCCGATGGCGTACTGACCTGCAGCCGTACCGAGATGTCCATTAACACTCCTTCATGTTTATATAGTGAGAAACAGGACTGACCCAGACGCCACAACTCCAACTCTGAGATGATTCATGGCTTCCAGTTGTGTTTTTTTTTTTGTTGCTTCAGATAAAACAGGGCTTGTTTTCTGCTGGTTGGGAAAAACTGGGTGACTTCACAAGTCTCCGAAGTCTGTATGACATGGTGCTGGTGCCGGTGTGTGGAGTCAGTCAGGGTTCAGCGGTGTAGGTCCGGGATCGGAGGGCAGATTGACGCGCTGCTCATCCATGCGTTTGGCCTGCGAGCGCAAGATGAGGCTGAAAAAATCTTCATCTGGGACTGTAGGGCCTCGTGTCGGGGGAGGAGGAGGAGCACACCTCTGGTCGTCAAGTCGGGAACCCTGGGAAAACAATTACTCACTTCAGTTACCACTGAGAAGATCTGGGGCTTTGTGTGATTGATCAGTGACAGAAAAATATTCACGGCCCTTTAAACTCTTTATATCTTGAATATGTTTTTTTTTTTAAGTCTATAGTTAAAGTGTGTGTGTGTGTTTTGATTTGAACGACTGACCTGGCACTTGATAAGAATGTCGAAGAAGTCGTCGTCCGGCTCCTTGCTGTCAGCGTTGGCGATGAGTTGACTCAGCACAGCCTGGCTGTTGTTTTGGTCCAGCAGTAAACCCGGCAGTGTCCCCATACTCGCCCGCTGCTCGTCCAGCCGCCGGCCTTGTGAGCTGGCCAGCAAGTCCAGGAAGTGGCCAGGCTGAGCCGACGCCGCCTCTTCGGACACAGAAATAGCTAAATAAATAAATAAAAAATAAAGAGGGTGATGGGGTGTGTGTGAAACAAGTTAGTTTTAAGAACATGGGTTGAAGTACTTCCCCAACTACTAAAGGACATCACTTTCAGTTACGTTTATTAATTTGTTTATTCGAATAAAAGTGTAGCACTTGATTAATATACGAACCTGTTAGTATGCATTATGTGTAAAGGCACATATAAAATAAACTCTGTTGTCTCTACTTAATATAAATAAATAATACATGACCACAGTGCGTTAACGCTCATCACGTCTTGGGAATGAGATAACGAAGTTCTGTTTCATTTCTATTTTTCTATAATAAGCTGGATATAATAGACAGTAAGGTAAAGTCTCTGTTTCTTATTGAAAATTATCTTTAAAATGATGGACTTTAATAATTCAGTCAATTACACAAAGAAACAGTCATGCCATGTCTTCATATTCATTAATGAATTGTTTAATTAATCTAGTATAAATGTTGATTGTTTTGTATACTATACACTATTTACATAAACATCTCCGTGAACATCATTTATTATTAAGTAGAAATTTCACCAGCAGGGCTTCATATAAAAATAACGAAATAATAATAATAATAATAATAAAAAAATCCTCCTAATCTCAGGAGCCAGGGCTAATTTTGTGTCCATAAATAAATAAATAAATAAAATTATTTCTGATTAGGTGTAATTCCAGCTTCTTTTTTTCTAATTCCAGTTTTTGTCATACAGTGCCAGAAATCACTCAGGATGAATTTCTTTAACTTTTTCCACAGAGAACAGATCTTTGAATCATTCTGCTTTACAGCTCATCCTATCACACCACACAGAGGTCACCTGGGTAAAGGGGAGGGGCTAACTCACGTTTCCTCACAGCTATGGGTGGGGTGTCACAAGGGGAGGGGGAGGAGCCACGGCTTAAGCCGCCCTGTAAGGAGCACCTCTGGTCGTCCATGCGGTTTCCCTGAAAGCGAGTGAGCAGGTCGAAAAAACCCTCGTCTCCCAGAGTGTCCGGAGCGTACTGCAGGACAGGATGTAAAAGCGTTTATTATTCACTTTTTCTTCTATGCATGAATAAAAATAGACTCATAAGGAATGCCCAGTTAAACTAATAATCATGCTGACGAGTGAAGTGAACTCCCAGTTGAACCAGCACTGACGCACTTCTGTATGAATGGAGTGAATGAGTAAGCACCTTGGGATCCAGCTCAGGCGTACGAGGAGAGCGGTTGGGGCTCTGAGGTGTTTTAGTTGGATTTGCTCCGTTGGCTTTCTGTTTCTTCCCCTTAAAGCGAGTGATGAAGAAGAGTTTGGATGACGTCTTGGCTATGGGGGAAATTTTGGACTGCTTTGGGGAGAGGTCCTCATCGCTCGCGGGCCCCTGTATGACAGAGACAAGTGTGTGAAGTGGGAAAAAGGCTAAAAAATTGGAGAGTAGTGTGTGTGTGTGTGTGTGTGGACTTACAGGACTCTTGTCTTGATTGAGTTTCATGAGCTCCATGTTCTCCATGCTGTGTCTCCGTCCTGACCTGGGTTTTGTTCCTGCAAAGTCAAAAATTCATACTTTGTCCATCATAGTGTTAATTTATAGTGTTCCTCCATCCAATCCTGGGATTGACTATTTGCTACTTAATACACACACACACACACACACAGGAACCTTACGGCAACTTTTTCAGTTCCAAAGTATGTTACTGTGTACAGAAGATCCCCTCTGCTACAGCATAAGCCCCCAAATTATTCTTGATCTGCTGATCTAAATCCAATGATGAACTCAAAACGTAAAAACTAGGGTTTCATTTAAATAAATGCAAAGAACATCACGGACGTGTGGATTCTAAATGGATATGGCGCCCCGTTGATCACTCTGTGAATACACAAGGAGACCTGGAGAGGTCTGAAATGTAACGTGTGAGGACGGAGGGACATATGAGACATCGGAGTGTGTAGGTGGACCAGTGTTACCTGTGGGACTGTCCATCTGGCTGTCTGTGTGGCTTACGTTGTGGTTCTGTTTCAGACCCAACACCAGCTGCAGGTCTGAAACATTCATTCTGGCTGTCAGCTCACCGCTACGGTCTCCAATCTGACACACACACACACAGCATGTTTGTGATGCACAGGCAGATAGAAATGGTGCTGATAAATGCAGGAGCACAGACAGATAGAGGAGTGTGTAGCTCCCAGTTGGACTAACAGAGGGGTAAAGCATTTCCTGTGCAATCCAATTCCTCTTATCTCCCATCATGGCCAAGGCTGGAAATACAAAACTCATGGGTGCATGCACACACACACACCTCTTTGGAAATCTCCAGATGTTTCTCAGCATACTGTAAGGCCTGTTCATGGTTTCCGAGAGCTGTGTAGGCGTTTCCTAAACTCCAGCAAGCTCTCCCTTCTCCTATCCTACACACACACAAAACACACAAAGAAAGGAACAAAGAAAAGGAAATAAACACAGCTGTGTGTGTGTGTGTCAGAGATGGTAGGGTTTTGCTTTTCATTTCATTGTGAGGAAGTGGTAACATGGCTAATTTGTGGTCATGTGGTCCACATTTATTTTAGTAGAAATCTGGACCACAGTATTTGTTTTTACTTAGTACTTGTTTTTCCCTCCGTTCTATTCAGGCACAACATTGTTTCGTCTTTCAAATGATTTAAATGATCCAAAACAGGCGTCCTTTAAACCAAAAGAATGCTGCTTGTGCATTGCAATTTCTTCTGTTTCTATACAGTTCAGTCAGCTCCAAAATTTTTGGCACCCTTAAGGGAGTTCTGAAGTAAATAACTTAATAAAAAGCAAAAACAAAGCTCTCAAGTATTGGCAGCCCTGCATTTAACTACATTGTGCAACATACTTTTACTAACATAACAGCGCTGAGTCAAGAAACACCTTTATGTCATAGTGAGTTAGTCAACCTCAGTAGAATGAGGTCGTGAAATTCAGGCATATGAATCATTTTCTTTTACAGATTTCAGATGTAATGCAGTGTTTAATCTTAAAAGTATGTGAGATTAACTTCATATTCTAACTAATAAATCAATATGCCATAATATTCACTACGCTACTCAGATAGCTCAGTATTGAGCACTGAAATCACAGCCTACGCAATCTTTAATTAACTTAGAATTAATAATCCACCATCCTAAAGTACAGCTGTTATACTGTATTGAATCTGTGTGTGTGTGTACCTGTCTTTCAGGTCCTGAGCGATGATGAGGTGTTTGAGGTGGTAGTCGATGGCTCTCTCGTAGTCCTGCAGCAGTGTGTACGTGTTGCCCAAACTGTAACAGGCTTGAGCCTCTACCGCCCGGTCCCTCAGCTGCCGAGCCAGCTGTAGTGTGCGTCTGTGAACCAATTCAACACACACACACACACACACACACACACGCAATATCAGAGGTGAAGTTCCCAAACAGTAATGGTTTAAAACATACAGAGATGCCAGACAACATGGAGGAGATGAAAATAACCGACCAGCGGTGTAGTCCGTTAATAGTAATAATAAAAATCTTATTCGGCTTAATATTAATAGACAGCTCACTAGTGTAACACAATGATGCCATCACAATAATTTTACTGATCTGATTTTTTTCACTATCATTCTGAAAACTGACATCACCCGAGTTTCACCTTTAACCTGAGCTTTTGCGTGACCGATGATAAACTTACTGGTGATTAGATATATGAAAGCATTGCTATGGATACACTCTATTTTTTCATATCAGCAAAAAAAGGTTTTAGGCAAAAATCCCCCAGCAAAAAAATTGCAAAAATGACCCTAGGACAGTTTTTTTTTTTTAAAGTGGTTCTTTGAGATTTGATTGATATGAAATGGCTTATTTTAAATATTTTTTTCCTTTATAACATTTCTCAGTAGCGAACACGTGCACTAACAGCTATATGCACTAAAATAAAATGAAGAGCATTAAACTTGCTTGTAGTTTTCAGCTGCCACCTCGAACTGGCCCAGGAAGATGTAAGCGTTTCCGAGGTTACAGTAAGCTCTCCTCTCGGCGGCCCGGTCTCCGAACTCTTTAGCGATGAGGAGACGCTGCGAAGGTGAACCAAATCTCAGTGGGGGTTTATAGTTGAATTTGATGTACATCGTCACAAAGACACGAGACGCTCGTACCTGTTCGTGAGCCAGCACGGCATTCTGAAAGTTCCCCAGCAGGTAGTGAGTGTTCCCCAGGTTGCCGTACGTCCGTCCTTGTGCTGCCCGGTCCCCCAGCTCCTTCACGATGCACAGATTCGCTCTGGAAACATGTGGTACGTTACTTTGTTTGCAATAACAATCGCAATTTTTGGACTGTAAATGTTATTCCAACTTTATATAAAGCAGCGTGGCTGAATTCTCATTTCTGATTGGTCAGGAGGTTTGAGGTGATGATTCAGCCCAGGTTTATGAGAATGTACCTGTTCCTATGGTAACAACTTATACCATGGACAATCCACATAAGGAAAACTTACTTATATATTTTATGTTCTGTGTTTCATTTTCTTTTATGTAAGAAGTCTACATGTTTTATGAAAAGCCAAGCGGAAACAAAATTTTCTGATATCTTCGGACAGACAAGTTTTCGTTTTGTGGTTTCTCGGTAACGACTCGTTAAGGTGCAGTTTTATTCTCATCAACTTTCCGAACTTTGGGGGAACAGTTTGGGGATGACCCCTTCCTGTTCCAACATGACTGCACACCAGTGCACAAAGCAAGGTCCATAAAGCCATGGATGAGTGGGTTTGGTGTGGAGGAACTTGACTGACCTGCACATAGTGCTGACCTCAACCTGATCGAACACCTTTGGGATGAATTAGAGACTTTAACTTAATACATGCTCCATTCACCATGTAATTCTCTAGTGTTTCTGGACCTACAGTATAATCATATAATTTTAAAGCAAACAATTTGCACTACTGCCAGACAATTGATCTAGTTCTAGTTTCTTTATTTTTGCATTTTCCTTTTTTTTCTGGCCCTGAAATGAGCTCCGCTCTCCACCCTGTCCAGAACAGAGCTCCTTTTCTTTAAATCATGATGAAAACTGTATCGTTTTAGGGATAGTGTTACTGTTTACATGGCAAATGAAGGGCACCTTGCAGCCAGCAGAGGTTACAAACCGCTCCTTTAATTTATGGCTTTCTTCTTTAAAAAAATTCGTATTACAGTGCTTAAATGCAGTATAACGTTAGCGGTTTAATTACACCCGATTTGTCATACTATGTCGTCACGTACCATGTGTTTCACATCATTACACAGCTAGAAAATATGTTGTGGGATTTATACTGTGAGCTCTGCAATTTATGAGCAGTCAAAAACGCTCAAGCACGGGTAATTTGAAAGCAGTGCGGCGTTGCCAAATCTACACACAGTTCAAAGGAGACTGTTTTGTGTTTTAGTGTGTGTGTGTGTGTGTAACATCATGTCTGGATTAAAAGCTCAAGCCTGTAATATAGACAAAACCCCTCTTTAATTTAGGCAACAGTAATGGCTTCCTTACATGAAATCACTAAACCGGTGGAGTTTTTCTCTATGTTTTAGGAAAACAATCAACGACTGGGCAGGAAGCTGAGTTCTATTACCATCTCGAAGTGAATTATTTCCCTATAACACCACATCCCAGAGGGCTTTATTTTTTCCTTTACACCCAAGCTGTCTATGGTGGTGTATGTGTATTTAACGTAAGGGATAATAGAAACTAGTTTCCAGTATGTTCTGCAGCATTAAATGTAACAATAAATGGATAAAAACTGTGATCTGTTGTAACCATTGTGTGTACACACACTCCTCAGCATACGCACAAATACTATATACATGCACACACACAATAAGTAGCAGATGCACACGTGCAGACACAATAGCACACAAACACACATCAGTGTGCACACACACCACAGACAGAACACTTACACACCACAACACATACACACAGAGAAAATGAGAGAGAGAGAAATAGGTGGCAGACACATATGCACACAAACACACCATATTCAGGACTCATACATACCACAACACATGCACACACAGGCACATTCTCACTCACACTCACAGAGAGAGAGAGAGAGAGAGAGAGAGAGAGACTTACTCATAGTATTCTGTAGCTTTCTTTAGAGCGATGCGTGCCTCCTCTGGAAATTCTCCTGGGTCTGTCCCACTCCAACATATGTTCTTCCCCTTGGCGTGATACACATTCCCATAATTATACAGCGCTCGTGCCTGCCCCACCTATTAAACCACACACACACACACACACACACACACTTACTTCAGTCCAGAGGAAAGTAACCGCTGCTGATGACATCTCTATAACGGATCGTCGCCTACCATTTAAACTAACTTTATGTGCTACTGAAATAGTCTTCAAACATTACATTAGGGTCACTGTCCCTAATTAACAAAAGCGTAGAAAATAGCTTTGAATGAAGCGAGAGGGAAAATCTAACATAATGGCATAAGAAAAACGCATACAAGCTGTGAGTGTATAAGGACTCACTCCCACTGGTGTGCAATGTGTAAATTAGATTAGATTCAGTGAAGCATGGTGGTGGTAGCTTTATGTTAAGAGACCCTTATATGCTTCTAATTCAGTTTCTCAGATGTTTCAGATTTCCGGATTAACTGCAAAAAGCACATTCCGAATAAATAAAATTAGTCTAATAAATTCAGGCTGATCTTATACTATAATATCTAAATATATAATATAAATGCACTTAATCGAAGTGCACTGCTGCTGCGAGGATGGTTTACATCCCCGATGATCACACAAACCCGCCATCACCTTATCATGAAGCATTCTAGAAATATCCAGGTGTCTCTGGCAACAAGCCGCTGCCTCGTCATAGCGACCCAGGACCTTCAGCGTGTTTCCGAGATTCCCGCTAGCTTTGGCCTCGCCCAGCTGATCTCCAATCGTTCTGAGAGGAAAAATAAAGGTGTTTAGAACCAAATCATGATGATAAGGGCTAAAAATCATCCTGATGTGCAACATCTGCAACCTATAATGCTGAGCTGAAGGAGCAAATAATCTCAAATAAGTGTAATGACATCATGCATCATTAAATCATACTTTATCTAGCTAAATGCCTGACAGCAGATAAAACTGTATTAATAAAGCACTACGTAAGGGAACAGATAATTAACAGTGAGTTGGCGTGATGATGCAGAGTTACTGATATTGAGTATTTTTTTAATAACCACACAGCCTGAAGTGTTTCACTCCTGATGTGTTTGACTGACTTGTCACTTTTTTATCTATTTATTGTTACATTTAACACGTTATTTCCTGGTTTAATATTAGGCTGTCTTTATTTTTATTTGTTTTATTGTGATTTTATTTACCATACATGTACATTGTTACCATAGCAACAATATTAAATAACAACAAAAGCATTAATATAAAGCTGCGATTTAAATTATAGACAGAATTACAGAGCTACTCTTACGGACATATGTACGGACAAAATTAACACCTTTCGAGTCAAAATATATAATATATAATATATATATATAGGATCTGGGTGCAGTTTCGATGTCATACACAGAGAGCCGGTAAAGCCACATTGTAACCGAAGCCCTGATGAACAGGTTTATCTGGTGGGTCCGAGATCAGAAGCTCTGTATGTTTCAGTGTTTTCATTCGTCCTACACGCCACCTACTCATCTCAAGAGGAACACGATTTTAATCAGGACTGCGTAAATACCAGGGGTTTTCGAGAGAGATTGTAATCAGACGGAGGTGTGGTTTATATATAAAATTTTTTTAAACATTTTTAAAAAATGAGGATGAAAGTCAAAGGTTGTGAAATGTTTATGAGATATGTGGGGAACATGAATCTGAATTTATGCAAATATGTCAAATGTTAGTTACTTAGAAAATGACACATTCTGGAAAGAATCAGGTGTACTAAATTTACATGTCAATAATATCATTACACACAACCATCTCGATTCTGATTGGCTGACGCAAAGTTATTTTACAAAAGAGCAAAAAAAAAAACCCAAAGAAATCAAAAAACACAGGTTTCTATAAGATTTATATAATATAATATAATATTAAAGCATCTACTGTAATCTGTTAGCGTTTCTATAGTAACAGTTTCTGTAGTGACACTTCAGTGGTGAAGTTTTTCCACTACAGGAAAGTCTTCATTCCGTGTTTCTGTTAATAATTTCACAAGAAAAAGAATGAGGATGTGACTTTTTAGAGTTAACTTGTTTAGCCTTAATGCTAATGTAGCTATAAATGGATAAAAACTATGTGGTGTTCAATAATATTTCAGCAAAACGTTGAAACAAAACACTTTGGATTTTTTTTTATTTTTTGTTGGAGATGCCACTATACATATAGAACACGAAGAAAACGTATAGAAATTTGGATTTATTTTTTTTCGGAATTGGAAATATTACATATCCAGAGAGGTACCTGATTTGTCTTATATTCAGATTCATTTATTCATTAATACTTTACTATAGTTCTAATGGACTTGATTGTTGTAATGAATTTCAAGGTGAGGTGCTTCGGTTAAAAGAAAAACACACATTAAAAGCTTAGTAGTGTTTAAAGAAAAGAATATCAGCTGGGTTTTGGGCATCAGGTGATACTCAAGGTTTTGGTATCAGTATCGGAGAAGAAAACTGTAGCACCTTATGTAAACAATGGTGCTCTAATCTAATCTGAACCATGCAGAGAATAAATCGAGATTATGGTGCACTCGGTGTTCCTCAGCACTCGAGAGAATGTTCCAGAAGCTCACCGGGTAAGAGTGAGGTCATGGCGGTGGAACTCGAGCGCTTTGTTGTAGTCCTGCAGGTGGAAGTAGGCGTTTCCCAGCTGGCTGTAGATGGCGCTGAGGATCTGCAGGTCCTCCGTCCCGACCTGGATGGCGGACTCGAAGAAGGAGACGCCTGCACGGTAATCGCCAGTTTTACACAGACGCTCTCCTTCCAGC
The DNA here is from genome assembly GCF_019097595.1 of Hemibagrus wyckioides. Classification (NCBI taxonomy): domain Eukaryota; kingdom Metazoa; phylum Chordata; class Actinopteri; order Siluriformes; family Bagridae; genus Hemibagrus; species Hemibagrus wyckioides. The sequence continues at coordinate 10,686,333 of NC_080724.1, forward strand.
GCCAGCTCCAGACACGAGGCCTCCATCCTGGAGAGAAGCAGATCGAGACGGAGAAGTTAGGGCTGAGAGATTAAAGAACACTCACAGGATATATGCATTATTCCTTCAAACACATAGCCAATTAAAAAGATTTTGACAGCGTCAAATTGCAGGTCGTTTTGTATAACTGGTATCCGGCTACATGCAGTTATTTACAACAGACTTTCTCTTTCTGTTACTGAAGACGTCTCCTTATCTTTCTCGCTTCCTAATCGCAAAAACATGGCCTGGAGTGCGTCACACCCGCGCGAGTTATCGGGAAACAGAGCTCAGCTCATGGGTTCAGTCAAACAGTTAAGACAGAAGAGACAATGTGAGATTTGGGAAGATTTTATGATACAATTATTCCAGTTGACGAGGCTGAAATCAACCCAAGTGTCCAGTCAAACAGGATAATGACCAACAAAAAGCCAATAATATAAAATATTTTATATAAAATATATTTTAAAAAAAAACAGAAAAGAAAGAAAAAAACCCAAACCAATAAAATAAATAAATAAAAATAATGAAATAAATAAATAAATAAATTAGTCGGATTTAAAGACTAGGTCTGCTAAACGCAATTAATTCCTTTTTTTTATGTTAAAGCAGATATCAAAAATTGATACAGGGTCATAAACATTGTGTGTTGCATCTCACCCAAGTCATTTTGCGCTTTCTTGCTAAGGAACAGCAAAAGAATGTTGTGTTACACATGGAATGGCATTTCTTTTGTCGACTACTTTTCAGCTTTTATAAATTCATAAAATCCACACTGTGGCCATGAGGCTGCTCTGAACAGCACAGGGCGGAGGCCTGAACTTCTTACAGCTATTTGGACTGGGACTCGTCTCGGTCGTGGGTATCGGTCTCGCTAAATATGCTCTCGGTGTTGACAGAGCTTGTAAAAATAACATTGTCTTCTTTTCGCTTGCACAAAGTTAAGAATAATTCCTTCTGGAAAACTGTTGAATTGTAAAAAAAAAAAAAAAAAATGAAGGCAAGAAGCTGAAATAAAAAGTTTGGATTCAAAAAGGATCTGATGTTTTTCTAGTCATTTGGTCTGGTCTTGGTTGTGAGTTGACTTGAGCTAGTCCTGATCTTGGAGAAGTTAGTTTCAGTGGTTTACACAATTTACACACAAAACAAT